>NC_141873.1:91335704-91487219 GCF_056163025.1 Triticum urartu
AAATAAAGAGAAAATCACAGGGGAAAAGAAGAGGTGTATGAGAAATATAAAAAATATCCTCATGACCTTGAATTCATGCCCTATTTGATAAAATTGGTTTGGACATTTTTAGAGGTAGAAAAATAAAACAAGTTTAAATATGATTCAAACTTGAGGCATTTTTGAACCTAACCAAAACAACTCCAAAGGATTTGAAATTTGACAGAGAGGGTTTAGGCATGGAGAACTAGCACCAGGAAAAGAATGAACATTAATGGAGGAGGAGGAAAAGGACTCTTGCCAAAATGAAAGAAAGAAGAAGGAAGGAGGAGGGCAAGATGGCACTTGCAAAAAGAAAGAAAAGAGAAGGAAGGAAGGTGGTGATGCATGGATCTCACATGGGGCATGCAACAAAATGTCATTCATGAAATGATGCAATGCAAAATATGCAATGATGAATGCAACAAGTTAAACAAATCACACAACGAAAACCTGGAAACCCTGGAAGGCAACTGGAGCTCTAGTGTTGGGGCATCACACCTTGGCTCTAGCGGCCCTGACTTGCCTATCTCTGATGATTTCAGCAAGTTTATCATCATCATCTTCGTCTTCTTCAGACGACACTTGGAAGGCGAGCTGCTTCTTCTGAGGACTAGGGCGGGGACCTCGTCTAGCAGTGGCCTTTGTCTTTAGTAGAGAGGGTCCCGTTGAAGAATTTGGTGCAGCTGAGGAACTAGCTGAAGCTCCTGAGGCAATTGAGACGCCTGTGGTCCTTTGACACGTGGCGAGATGCACATGTGCAGAGGACTTTGTCGGAGCAGCTGAGAACTTGTGAGGAGCTGAGGATTTGGGAGGAACAGGAGCAACATGAGAAGTTGGCCTTGATGGCTTTGAAGATTCTAGCCGTGAGGGCATTGCTGAGGAACTTGGCCTTGAAACCACTAAAGGTGAAGCACTTGGCTTCTGCGCAGGCTTCTTTGACATGTCCTTCTTAGGCTTGATAGAGGCCTCAGCGGCAGCAGCAGCAGCAGAGTCTTTGTTGAATTTCCTCATAGCTTCTTTGGCTTGTTTAGCTAACTTGGCTTGGCGCTTGGCCCATTCATCAGGATAATCCTCACCACGCTTGAGGCTGGTGGGATCAGCTATTTGGCTAGGTGCCAATGGAGGTCTTGGGAATGGAGGATTGAGTGTGAATTTCTTCATGTATTTGGGAGTGACATATCTGTACTCCCTCCACTCTCTAGCCCATCTCCTTTCTATCTTCTGAATGCGCACCTTGCACTGATTTTTGTCTTCCTCAGGAGTTGTGCAGTACCCAACATATATATCATCAGGGATCTCAAACGCTGTGTTGACATCAGCCCTCTTTTCTCCTTTCTGTGGCTTCTTACCGTCAGCCATTTTCTTCAGTTGAGGAATTTGAACAATTGAATTCTCTGAAGAAGTATGCAACTTTTCTTCGAGGAACGCTGCAAATGACTTAAGTTGATGAGAACCTAGTGATTCAGCAGCTGACATGAGTACCTGTGAACAGAGTATAATTGCGAGGAATTTGGAGAGGTCATATGCGTTCTCAGAAGGTTTTATAAAGAACAAGTTTGAGGAATTTGACCAGATGAGTCTTGAAGAATTTCACTAAGCGTTCTTTTCTTAGGTTCCAGAGATGTGTAGATCAAAAATCCACACATTTGAGGAATCTTGAAGAAAAACATAGCTTAGAGAAACGAATCAAGAACAGATGATATGTGAGGTGTTTTAGTGTGTGAAGATATGAAGAAAAAACACCTTTGAAGATTTTGTAGATAATCATTTGAATCAATGAGGGCAGTAAAAGTAACTTTTAATTACCATGGATGAAGAACACGACGAACTGAGAGATGGAGAGGTGAAGTTCGTCTGTGTAGATCTTCCATGCCCTAACTCGACGGAGGAAGACGGCTACGGCGGCGGCGGAGTGAAGATTTCCGCGGCCGGCGTGAGTACGGCGGCGACGAGGTCAAGGCAGTGAAGCTCTTCCTCACCGGCGACGATGAAGTAGCGGCGGCGCTAGGGTTTGAGAAGCTCGAGCTGGAGAAAGGTCGAGAGGAGTAAAAGAAGTGAGGAAGGGGAGAGGGGTATTTGTAGCCATGGTGAAAACTGTTCGCCCGAAGAATTTAGATGAACGTGCCCCTGACCCTTCTCATTCGCATGACATATGTCACCCACGTACTGAGAAGTGGAGATCGTGTTAGATCATGGGTGAGTGGATAAGTATGTCGTTGGATGCAGAACGGTTTGAGCGGCAAAGCTGAAAATTGGATAAGATAAGTTAAAAGTTCCGTTCACAATTTCTTCAGCTGACAAGGACACAGTGAAGATTTTGAACGACTTTCAAATAGAACGCACATGAAGAATTTGTGAATAGATTGGGTTGAGTATAGCATAGAGGGGAAGGGTCCGATCACATTCACTTAGCAGAAAAACCAACTTGAAGAATTAGCCATAAGTGAATGTTGTAGAGGACATAAACTCATATATATAGCCAATGAAGAAAAATGACGGAAACAGTGAAGACAACACAAAGTTGAAGAATATAAACAACTGAGGAATTTCAACTTTTGGTGGTGGCGTGACCCACCGTATAAGAATGATGATTTCAGACACCGCGTAAAATTATCGTAGGCTTCTGAGAATCAAATTCTTCGTTAATTTCTTCACACTTAGAGTGTTATTCTTCATTGATTGAAGAAAAACGTTTCTTCATGTGTTGCACATCTAAGTCATCAATTTTGCATAAGTGTTAGGATGAGTGTCCTTTTCAGAGAACATTCGAAGATTCTAGGATATTTAGCTCACACCGCAACTTGCTAAATCTCTTCTCATCCAAGGGCTTTGTGAAGATATCGGCTAGCTGTTCTTCAGTCTTCACATGTTCAATAGAAATGTCGCCCTTTGATGTCTACTACACAACCTTCTTATTGTAGATGTTGTTGGGCCTCCAAGTGCAGAGGTTTGTAGGACAGTAGCAAATTTCCCTCAAGTGGATGACCTAAGGTTTATCAATCCGTAGGAGGCGTAGGATGAAGATGGTCTCTCTCAAGCAACCCTGCAACCAAATAACAAAGAGTCTCTTGTGTTCCCAACACACCCAATATAATGGTAAATTGTATAGGTGCACTAGTTCGGCGAAGAGATGGTAATACAAGTGGTATATGGATAATAGATAATAGTTTTTGTAATCTGAAAATATAAAAACAGCAAGGTAACTAATGATAAAAGTGAGCGTAAACGGTATTGCAATGCGTGGAAATAAGGCCTAAGGTTCATACTTTCGCTAGTGTAAGTTCCCTCAACAATAATAACATAATTGGATCATATAACTATCCCTCAACATGCAACAAAGAGTCACTCCAAAGTCACTAATAGCGGAGAACAAACGAAGAGATTATGGTTGGGTACGAAACCACCTCAAAGTTATTCTTTCCAATCAATCCGTTGGGCTATTCCTATAAGTGTCACAAACAGCCCTAGAGTTCGTACTAGAATAACACCTTAAGACACAAATCAACCAAAACCCTAATGTCACCTCAAGTATCTGTGGGTATGATTATACGATATGCATCACACAATCTCAGATTCATCTATTCAACCAACACAAAGGACCTCAAAGAGTGCCCCAAAGTTCTATCGGAGAACCACAACGAAAACGTGTGCCAACCCCTATGCATAGGTTCATGGGCGGAAACCGCAAGTTGATCACCAAAACATACATCAAGTGAATCATGTGATACCCCATTGTCACCACAGATACACACGGTAAGACATACATCAAGTGTTCTCAAATCTTTAAAGACTCAATCCGATAAGATAACTTCAAAGGGGAAACTCAATCCATTACAAGAGAGTAGAGGGGGAGAAGAAACATAAGATCCAACTATAATAGCAAAGCTCGCGATACATCAAGATCGTGCCAAATCAAGAACACGAGAGAGAGAGAGAGATCAAACACATAGCTACTGGTACATACCCTCATCCCCGAGGGAGAACTACTCCCTCCTCGTCATGGAGAGCACCGGGATGATGAAGATGGCCACCGGAGAGGGATTGTCCCCTTCGGCAGGGTGCTGGAACGGGTCTAGATTGGTTTTTGGTGGCTACGGATGCTTCTAGGGGCGGAACTCCCGATCTATTGTGTTCACGGATGTTTTTAGGGTATATGGAGATATATAGGTGGAAGAAGTATGCCAGGGGGGCCACGAGGGGCTCACGAGGGTGGAGGGCGCGCCCAGGGGGTGGGCGCGCCCCCCTGCCTCATGACCTCCTCGTAGATCCCCCGACGTGCACTCCAAGTCTTCTGGGCTTCTTTCTTTCCAATAATGAGTTCCGTGAAGTTTCAGGTCAATTGGACTCCGTTTGATTTTCCTTTTCTTCGAAACCCTAAAACAGGGTAAAAACAGAAACTGGCACTGGGCTCTGGGTTAATAGGTTAGTCCCAAAAATGATATAAAAGTGTATAATAAAGCCCATAAACATTCAAAACAGTAAGTAATATAGCATGGAGCAATCAAAAATTATAGATACATTGGAGACGTATCAGCATCCCCAAGCTTAATTCCTGCTCGTCCTCGAGTAGGTAAATGATAAAAACAGAATTTTTGATGCGGAGTGCTACTTGGCATAATTTCAATGTAATTCTTCTTAATTGTGGCATGAATATGCAGATCTATAAGATTCAAGACAAAAGTTCTTATTGACATAGAAATAATAATACTTCAAGCATACTAACAAAGCAATCATGTCTTCTCAAAATAACATGGCCAAAGAAAGCTATGAATATTCAGATCCGAAAGATTCAAGACAAAAGTTTAATATTGACATAAATATAATAATACTTCAAGTATACTAATAAATCAATTATGTCTTCTCAAAATAACATGGCCAAAGAAAGCTATCCCTACAAAATCATATAGTCTGGCTATGCTCCATCTTCACCACACAAAATATTTAAATCATGCACAACCCCGATGACAAGCCAAGCAATTGTTCCATACTTTTAATGTTCTCAAACTTTTTCAATTTTCACGCAATACATGAGCATGAGCCATGGACATAGCACTATAGGTGGAATAGAATGGTGGTTTGTGGAGAAGACAAAAAGGAGAAGATAGTCTCACATCAACTAGGCGTATCAATGGGCTATGGAGATGCCCATCAATAGATAAGTGAGTAGTGACTGCCATGCAACGGATGCACTAGAGCTATAAGTATATGAAATCTCAAAAAGAAACTAAGTGGGTGTGCATCCAACTTGCTTGCTCATGAAGACCTAGGGCATTTTGAGGAAGCCCATCATTGGAATATACAAGCCAAGTTCTATAATGAAAGATTCCCACTAGTATATGAAAGTGACAACATAGGGGACTCTCTATCATGAAGATCATGGTGCTACTTTGAAGCACAAGTGTGGTAAAAGGATAGTAGCATTGCCCCTTCTCTCTTTTTCTCTCATTTTTTTATTTTTTATTTTTTATTTGGGCCTTCTCTTTTTTATGGCCTCTTTTCTTTCTCTTTTTTTATTTGGGCTTCTTTGGCCTCTTTTATTTATTTTTCGTCCGGAGTCTCATCCCGACTTGTGGGGGAATCATAGTCTCCATCATCCTTTCCTCACTGGGACAATGCTCTAATAATGATGATCATCACACTTTTATTTACTTACAACTCAAGAATTACAACTCGATACTTAGAACAAGATATGACTCTATATGCATGCCTCCGGCGGTGTACCGGGATGTGCAATGACTCATGAGTGACATGTATGAAAGAATTATGAACGGTGGTTTTGCCACAAATACGATGTCAACTACATAATCATGCGAAGCAATATGACAATGATGAAGCGTGTCATAATAACAGAACGGTGGAAAGTTGCATGGAAATATATCTCGGAATGGCTATGGAAATGCCATAATAGGTAGGTATGGTGGCTGTTTTGAGGAAGGTATATGGTGGGTGTATGGTACCGGCGAAAGTTGCGTGGTCTAGAGAGGCTAGAAATGGTGGAAGGGTGAGAGTGCGTATAATCCATGGACTCAACATTAGTCATAAATAACTCACATACTTATTGCAAACATCTATTAGTTATCGAAACAAAGTACTACGGGCATGCTCCAAGGGGGATAGATTGGTAGGAAAAGACCATCGCTCGTCCCCGACCGCCACTCGTAAGGAAGGCAATCAATAAATAAATCATTCTCCGACTTCATCACATAACGGTTCACCATACATGCATGCTACGGGAATCACAAACTTCAACACAAGTATTTCTCAAATTCACAACTACTCAACTAGCATGACTCTAATATTACAATCCTCATATCTCAAAACAATCATCAAGTATCAAACTTCTCTTAGTATTCAACACACTCATAAGAGAATTTTATTATTAATCTTGTATACCTAGCATATTAGGATTTTAAGCAAATTACCATGCTATTTAAGACTCTCAAAATAATCTAAGTGAAGCATGAGAGTTCATCTATTCCTTCAAAATAAAACTACGACCATGCTCTAAAAGATATAAGTGAAGCACTAGAGCAAATGACAAACTACTCCGAAAGATATAAGTGAAGATCAATGAGTAGTCGAATAATTATGCAACTATGTGAAGACTCTCTAACATTTAATAATTTCAGATCTTGGTACTCTATTCAAACAGCAAGCAAATCAAAGTAAAATGACATCTAAGAATAGCAAACGTCATGTGAAGAAGCAAAAACTTAGGATCAACCGATACTAACCGATAATTGTTGAAGAAGAAAGGTGGGATGCCAACCGGGGCATCCCCAACCTTAGATGCTTGAGAATTCTTGAAATATTATCTTGGGATGACTTGGGCATCCCCAAGCTTGAGCTTTTGTGTCTCCTTAATTCCTCTCATATCACGGTCTCCCTAAATCTCAAAAGCTTCATCCACACAAAACTTAACAAGGACTCGTGAGATAAGTTAGTATAAACCATTGCAAAAACCTTATCATACTCTACTGTAGAAAATCACTAAAATTATTATTCAACATTGCATACTAAATGCCTCTGCATATTTAATAGTCCTATCCTCAAATGGAATCATTAAAAAAGCAAACATATGCAAACAATGCAAACATAACGCAATCTGCCTAAACAGGATAGTCTGTAAAGAATGCTGCAACATCCATACTTCCCTAGCTCCAAAAATTATGAAATAAAATTCCCACTGTAGTAAATTTATCAGAGCTTAATATGCAAAAGGTTTCAACATTTTATCACATTCTGACCTTTCAAGGGAATTATTGCAACAGCGGTAAACTTTCTGTTTTCAAACAGCGACATGTGGACTTCTAAAATAGGCATAGTAAAGACTATCAATGCCACTTTTATTGAAATAAAAGATGCAAAACATTGATAAATAAAATCAAGCAAATCCTAACAAAATAAATTGACGCTCCAAGCAAAACACATATCATGTGACGAATAAAAATATAGCTCCAAGTAAAGTTACCGATGAACAAAGACGAAAGAGGAGATGCCTTCCGGGGCATCCCCAAGCTTAGGCTCTTGGCTATCCTTGAATATTACCTTGGGGTGCCTCGGGCATCCCCAAGCTTAGGCTCTTGCCACTCCTTATTCCATAGTCCATCGAATCCTTACCCAAAACTTGAAAACTTCACAACACAAAACTTAACAGAAAACTCGTAAGCTCCGTTAGTATAAGAAAATAAATCACCACTTCAAGGTACTGTAATGAACTCATTCTTTATTTATATTGGTGTTAAACCTACTGTATTCCAACTTCTATATGGTTTATAAACTCTTTTACTATCCATAGATTCATCAAAATAAGCAAACAACACACGAAAAACAGAATCTGTCAAAAACAGAATAGTCTGTAGTAATCTGGATCAAACGTATACTTCTGGAACTCATAAAATTCTCAAATAAATTGCTGGACCTGAGTAATTTAACTATTAATCATCTTAAAAAATAATTAACTAAATATCACTCTCCAAATAAAAATGGCAGCAATTCTCGTGAGCGCTAAAGTTTCTGTTTTTTACAGTATGATCAACAAGACTCTCCCCAAGTCTTCCCAAAGGTTCTACTTGGCACAAACACTAATTAAAAGTATAAAACCACATCTAAAGAGGGTCTAGATGAATTATTTATTACTAAATAGGAACAAAAAGCAAGGAACTAAAATAAAATTGGGTTGCCTCCCAACAAGCGCTATCGTTTAACGCCCCTAGCTAGGCATGATGATTTCAATGATGCTCACATAAAGGATAGGAATTGAAACATAAAGAGAGCATCATGAAGAATATGACTAGCACATTTAAGTCTAACATACTTCCTATGCATAAGGATTTTGTGAGCAAACAACTTATGGGAACAATAATCAACTAGCATAGGAAGGCAAAACAAGCATAGCTTCAAAACTTTAAGCACATAGAGAGGAAACTTGATATTATTGCAATTCCTACAAGCATATATTCCTCCCTCATAGTAATTTTCAGTAGCATCATGAATGAATTCAACAATATAACCAGCACCTAAAGCATTCTTTTCATGATCTACAAGCATAGAAAATTTACTACTCTCCACATAAGCAAGATTCTTCTCATGAATAATAGTGGGAGCAAACTCAACAAAATAACTATCATGTGATTGAAAATTAAGATCAAGATGACAAGTTTCATGGTTATCATTATTCTTTAAAGCATACGTGTCATCACAATAATCATCATAGATAGGATTCATGCTTCCATCATAATAAATTTTCTCATCAAATCTTGGGGAAAAAATATCATCTTCATCAAACATAGCTTCCCCAAGCTTGTGGCTTTGCATATCATTAGCATCATGGATATTCAAAGAATTCATACTAACAACATTGCAATCATGCTCATCATTCAAATATTTAGTGCCAAACATTTTATAGATTTCTTCTTCTAGCACTTGAGCACAATTATCCTTTCCATCATACTCACGAAAGATATTAAAAAGGTGAAGCGTATGAGACAAACTCAATCCATTTTTTATAGTTTTCTTTTGTAAACTAAACTAGTGATAAAACAAGAAACTAAAAGACTCGATTGCAAGATCTAAAGATATACCTTCAAGCGCTAACCTCCCCGGCAACGGCGCCAGAAAAGAGCTTGATGTCTACTACACAACCTTCTTCTTGTAGACGTTGTTGGGCCTCCAAGTGCAGAGGTTTGTAGGACAGTAGCAAATTTCCCTCAAGTGGATGACCTAAGGTTTATCAATCCGTAGGAGGCGTAGGATGAAGATGGTCTCTCTCAAGCAACCCTGCAACCAAATAACAAAGAGTCTCTTGTGTTCCCAACACACCCAATACAATGGTAAATTGTATAGGTGCACTAGTTCGGCGAAGAGATGGTAATACAAGTGGTATATGGATAATAGATAATAGTTTTTGCAATCTGAAAATATAAAAACAGCAAGGTAACTAATGATAAAAGTGAGCGTAAACGGTATTGCAATGCGTGGAAATAAGGCCTAGGGTTCATACTTTCGCTAGTGTAAATTCCCTCAACAATAATAACATAATTGGATCATATAACTATCCCTCAACATGCAACAAAGAGTCACTCCAAAGTCATTAATAGCGGAGAACAAACGAAGAGATTATGGTTGGGTACGAAACCACCTCAAAGTTATTCTTTCCAATCAATCCGTTGGGCTATTCCTATAAGTGTCACAAACAGCCCTAGAGTTCGTACTAGAATAACACCTTAAGACACAAATCAACCAAAACCCTAATGTCACCTAGATACTCCAATGTCACCTCAAGTATCCGTGGGTATGATTATACGATATGCATCACACAATCTCAGATTCAACTATTCAACCAACACAAAGGACCTCAAAGAGTGCCCCAAAGTTCTATCGGAGAACCACGACGAAAACGTGTGCCAACCCCTATGCATAGGTTCATGGGCGGAACCCGCAAGTTGATCACCAAAACATACATCAAGTGAATCACGTGATATCCCATTGTCACCATAGATACACACGGCAAGACATACATCAAGTGTTCTCAAATCTTTAAAGACTCAATCTGATAAGATAACTTCAAAGGGGAAACTCAATCCATTACAAGAGAGTAGAGGGGGAGAAGAAACATAAGATTCAACTATAATAGCAAAGCTCGCGATACATCAAGATCGTGCCAAATCAAGAACACGAGAGAGAGAGAGAAAGAGAGAGAGAGAGAGAGATCAAACACATAACTACCGGTACATACCCTCAGCCCCGAGGGAGAACTACTCCCTCCTCGTCATGGAGAGCACCGGGATGATGAAGATGGCCACCAGAGAGGGATTGCCCCCCTCCGGCAGGGTGCCGGAACGGGTCTAGATTGGTTTTTGGTGGCTGCGGAGGCTTCTGGTGGCGGAACTCCTGATCTATTGTGTTCACGGATGTTTTTAGGGTATATGGAGATATATAGGCGGAAGAAGTACGTCAGGGGGGGCACGAGGGGCTCACGAGGGTGGAGGGCGCGCCCAGGGGGGTGGGCGCGCCCCCCTGCCTCGTGACCTCCTCGCAGATCCCCCGACATGCACTCCAAGTCTTCTGGGCTTCTTTCCTTCCAAAAATGAGTTCCATGAAGTTTCAGGTCAATTGGACTCCGTTTGATTTTCCTTTTCTTTGAAACCCTAAAACAGGGTAAAAACATAAACTAACACTGGGCTCTGGGTTAATAGGTTAGTCCCAAAAATGATATAAAAGTGTATAATAAAGCCCATAAACATTCAAAACAGTAAATAATATAGCATGGAGCAATAAAAAATTATAGATACGTTGGAGACGTATCACCCTTCAACACATGATCACGAAGAAAATGATGACGAATCTGAATGTGTTTAGTCTTCGAGTGCTGAACTGGGTTGTGAGCAATCTTGATGGCACTCTCATTGTCACAGAAGAGAGGCACATTCTTCATGTTGATGCCGTAGTACTTGAGAGTTTGCTTCATCCATAGCAATTGAGCACAGCAAGAACCAGCGGCAATATACTCAGCTTTAGCAGTAGATAGTGATACGCAGTTCTGCTTCTTCGAGGACCAACAGACCAAAGATCGTCTGAGGAAATGACATGTACCAGATGTTGACTTGCGGTCCACACGATCACCAGCATAGTCAGAGTCAGAATATCCAATGAGATCAAAAGTCGAGCCCTTGGGATACCATAATCCAAGTGTTGGTGTGTGAGCTAGATATCGAAGAATATGCTTCACAGCCTTATGGTGTGATTCCTTCGGTGTAGCTTGAAATCGGGCACACATGCAAACACTAAGCATTATATCTGGCCTAGATGCACATAAGTACAATAAAGAACCAATCATGGAGCGGTATACCTTATGATCGAAGTCAATACCATTTTCATCAGTGCATAGATGGCCATTTGTGGGCATAGGAATTTTTACGCCTTTGCAATATTGCATGCTGAATTTCCTCAGTACATCCTTGAGGTATCTCTCCTGAGATATGAATATGCCATTGCGTTGTTGACGAATTTGAATACCTAAGAAGAATTTTAGTTCTCCCATCATAGACATTTGATATTCTTCACTCATCATGTAGGCAAATTCATCACTATAACGTTGGTCAGTACAGCCAAAGATAATATCATCAACATATACTTGGCACACAAACAATTCACCATCATAAGATTTAGTGAAAAGAGTAGGATCAAGTGAACCGGGTTTGAAGCCTTTCTTCATGAAGAATTCCTTCAAGGTATCATACCATGCCCTTAGGGCCTGATTGAGGCCATAGAGGGCCTTGTTGAGTCTGAAGACTTTGTCAGGATTCTTTGGATCTTCAAAACCTGGGGGTTGAGCAACATATACTTCTTCTTCAAGCTTACCATTGAGGAATGCACTTTTCACATCCATTTGATATAAAGTGATATCATGATGGTTAGCATAAGCAAGTAATATGCGAATAGCCTCAAGTCTAGCAACAGGTGCAAAAGTTTCATTGAAATCAATTCCTTCAACCTGTGTGTAGCCTTGAGCTACGAGTCGTGCCTTATTCCTCACCACAAAACCATTTTCATCTTGCTTGTTGCGGTAGATCCACTTTGTGCCAATGATATTGTGCTTGCGAGGATCTGGATGTTTGACCAGTTCCCAGACATTGTTGAGCTCGAACTGATGTGAAGAACATTGTTGAAGACTCTGTAGGTGTGCGAGTCCTTTCCGTAACCAATCATAAAACCTTCATGTGCTTTCGGTGCAAATTTTGAGTTGTGATGAGGATCTCTAATCCAACATTTAGCACCGAAGACTTTGAAATAACTTACATTGGGTTTCTTGTCAGTGAGGAGTTCATAGGCAGTCTTCTTGAAGAATTTGTGAAGATATACTCTGTTGATGATGTGGCACGCAGTATCAATTGCCTCAACCCAGAAACGACGAGGCATTTTGTATTCATCAAGCATAGTGCGAGCCATCTCAGCAAGAGTCCTGTTCTTGCGCTCCACGACGCCGTTCTGCTGAGGAGTATAAGGAGCAGATAACTCATGAGTAATACCAAGTTCATCAAGGTAGTCATCTAGACCAGAATTCTTGAACTCAGTTCCATTGTCACTTCTGATGTGCTTGATCTTCACACCAAAGTTGGTTGAAGCTCTCGAGGAAAATCGTTTGAAGACTTCCTGCACTTCATGTTTGTAAGTAACAATGTGTACCAATGTGTATTGAGAGTAATCATCAACAATAACAAAGCCATATTGAGATGCGTCATTTGAAACTGCAGAATAATGGTTAGGACCGAAAAGATCCATGTGAAGAATTCAAATGGACGAGTGGTGGTCATGATTTTCTTTGCTGGATGCTTAGCCTTTGTCATCTTCCCAGCTTCACAGGCTCCGCATAGGTGATCCTTGAGGAATTTGACATTCTCGATGTCGATGACATGCTTCTTCTTCGCAAGCGTGTGCAGATTCCTCATGCCTGCATGAACAAGTCGTCGATGCCATAGCCAGCCTTCTGAAGCTTTTGCAAGTAGACACACAGCTAGTTGTGGTCCTGTAGAGAAATCAACAATATACATGTCTCCTCTCCTAAAGCCTTCGAAGACTTTGGAATTTTCAGCTTCCATAACCACAACACAACGGTACTTGCCAAAGACAACAACCATATCGAGATCGCAAAGCATTGAGACAGACATGAGGTTGTATCCTAAGGACTCGACAAGCATGACTTTGTCCATGCGTCGATCCTTTGTGATCGCAACCTTACCTAGACCCAATACCTGACTTTTCCCTTTGTTGGCAAAGATGATATGCTTCAGATGCGACGGAGATAATGGAGCATCCATCAATAGATTCTTGTCACCAGTCATGTGATTTGTACATCCACTATCGAGGACCCACTCAGTGGCTTTGGGTTGATCATCCTGCAGATGAATTTGTGCAACTTACGAACTCATATACTTCATCAGTGAAGAATATGACATCAATTCATCAGATCAATTTCATCAAGTAAAAGAACAAATAAAGCAGTATAAGGACGTGAGAAATGAAAGTTCATTTCTTCATGATTAGCCTGCGTCCTTTCAGGCATACTCAGGTCTCCAGCAAATTCTTCAGACGATTACGTACGTCTGGAGACCTGACCCTGCAGAAGAGATTAGTTCTTTTTCTTCACCACCCACATCTGAAGGGGTGGCAAAGAGTTCATCACTCTGCGAGCTCCATACGAGAAAGGTGGCATAGAAGCCAGTCCATTTCATTTCACATAAGAGGAGTTAGGATAAGCATATGAATAAGCAGAGAAATTCTTCAAGGACTTATGAACATGATGATTAGAAGAATAATGCTTATATTCATAGCCCTTAGCTCTTCCCTGCGAAACAGAGTTGTTAGCACGATGATACTCATGTGAGGACTTTGATCCTTTTGAGGAATTTAGTCCATATGAAGAATTTGATCTGGGGTTTCTATTCTTCATAGGTGGTGTCCTGAGGACATTCACTTGAAGACTTTCAAGGCACCTTTTGGGAACCCAGATTTTGTTCATAAGGGGACCGTTCCTACAGTTAGTGCCAACATATCTAGCAAAAACTCCACCATTCTGACTTTTGAACAGTTTATAGTTGGAGTCAAATGACTCATCGTCAGAACGAGGAGATTCACATGCAAATCCAGATAAGTTATATGGATCAACTGGAGGTCCCTTTGCAGCAACCCATGTAGTTTTGGGGTACTGCTCAGGCTTCCAATATGTTCCATCAGCATTGAGTTTCCTCTCAAAGGAAATACCCTCTTTCCTAGGGTTCCTGCTGAGGATCTGCTTTTTAAGCACATCACAAAGAGTCTGATGCCCTTTGAGGCTTTTGTACATGCCTGTCATGTACAATTCCTTTAGCCCTGCATCGTCAGTGATACTAGCAGTGTCCTTAGATGAGGAATTAGTGATCGCATAGGCATGTGAAGAATTTGAAACATTAGCAGCATTTGAACATTCAGCTGAAGAATTAGCAGATTCACGTTCAATGCATTTCAAACAAGGAGGAACAAATTCTTCCTAAGAAGCACTGATTTGTTGAGCAAGTAATGAATCGTGCTCCTTCTGAAGATCTTCATAACTCACTCTTAGCTTCTCAAGATCTTGCTTTCTTTGAAGAAATTCATAAGAAAGCTTCTCATGATCAGATAACAGAGTGTTATGATGACCTTGAAGGTTGTCAAACCTGGTCTGAAGTCTCTGAAGATTTTTAGTCAAGGCTTTAGTGCGATCCATTTCTTCACCCAACATATCATCACTTTTGTCTAGCATGTTTTGAACCTTTTCAAAAGCCCTTTGTTGTTTTACAACAATCTTAGCAAGTTTAGAATAGCTGGGCTTGAGGTTTTCATCAGATTCATTCTCACTTGATTCAGAGAAGGTGTATTTGAGTACCTTGGCACCCTTTGCCATGAAGCAATAGGTGGGAGCGTAGTCATCATTGCCTTCATCAGCCTTGTTGGTGAGGTCATTTTCTTCAGAGTTGAAAATAGACTTGCTGACGAATGCAGTAGCGAGGGCTAGGCTTGCCACACCGGATTCGGATTCCTCAGATCCCTCCTCTTCCTCATTTTCTTCAGATTCAGCCTCAGAGTCCATTTCCTTGCCAATGAATGCCCGAGCCTTTTTGGAGCTGCTCTTCTTGTGAGATGAAGACTTTGAGGATTTTGATGATGAAGATTTTGTGGATTTCTTCTTTTTCTTCTCATCATCAGAACTGTAATCCTTGTATTTCTTCTTCTTTGATTCCTTTTCCCACTGAGGACAATCTTGAATGTAATGTCTAGGTTTCTTGCATTTGTGACAGAGCCTCCTCTTGTAGTCACTGGATGAGCAATCATTGCTCCTTGAGGGTCTTCCAAAGCGACCACGTCTTGAGAACTTTTGGAACTTCTTCACGAGCAGTGCTAGCTCATGGCTTAGTTCTTCGGGATCACCAAGACTGCTACTAGAGTCTTCATCTTCGGACTCAGATACTGCCTTGGCCTTCAGTGCACGTGATCTGCCATAGCTCGAACCATAGGGATCTCTTTTTTCAGCAAGTTGGAACTCATGAGTATTTAGCCTCTCGAGAATATCAGCGGGATCAAGTGACTTGTAATCAGCACGTTCTTGTATCATCAATGCCAGAGTGTCAAATGAGGAATCAAGCGATCTCAGCAATTTCTTCACCACCTCATGGTCGGTGATGTCAGTGGCACCAAGTGCTTGAAGCTCATTTGAGATGTCAGTGAGGCGATCGAAGGTTTGTTGAACATTTTCATTGTCGAGTCTTTTGAAGCGGTTGAAGAGGTTGCGAAGAATATCAACTCGAGAGTCACGCTGTGTTGAGACTCCTTCATTCACTTTGGACAGTCTATCCCAGATAAGCTTAGCAGTTTCCAAAGCACTCACTCTTCCATATTGTCCTTTGCTCAGATGGCCACATATGATATTCTTCGCTTGAGATTCGAGTTGCTTGAATCTCTTCACATCAGCAGCATTCAGAGAAGGTGTGACAGAGGGAACACCATTTTCCACAACATACCAGAGATCGTTATCAATTGCTTCAAGATGCATTCGCATCTTATTCTTCCAGTAGGGGTAGTCCGTCCCATTGAAGGTAGGACACCCAGTAGAGACCTTGATCATACCTGTGGTCGACATAACTAAAACTCCAGGCGGTTAAACCAAAATCACACAGAACAAGGGAGTACCTTGCTCTGATACCAATTGAAAGTGCGTTATATCGACTAGAGGGGGTGAATAGGCGATTTTTATGAATTCTTCACTGAGGAATTTGCAGGTGAGGAAATTCCTTAGCGAAGAACTGCTAGCAGCGGAATAAGTACTCAAAAGTAAATATAACATAACACAAGCATAGTCATCATGATGAAATGAAGACAGGCACAGAGTACAAAAAGCGTAAGCACATGATGAAGACAAATAGACTGAAGAAATTGAACTAAGGAAATTGAGAAAATCTTCAGTCAAAGTCTTCAAGCACAGATATGAACAATCACACAACACAGTTATGAGGAAATGAAAGAGTTGAGGAAATAGAACAAGTAAGCTTGGTGAAGACAATGATTTGGTAGACCAGTTCCAACTGTTGTCTCAGTTGTACATCTGGTTAGGGCGGCTAGGTATTTAAACCTGAGGACAAACAGTCCCGGACACCCAGTCCTGAACACGCAGCTCAGGAAACTCAGTCCTCACCGTATTCCCCTTGAGCTAAGGTCACACAGACCTCGCCCAATCACTCTTGGTAAGTCTTCAGGTGACTTCCGAACCGTCACAAACTTGGTCACTCTGCGATCCACAATTCCTCTTGGATGCTCTAGACCATGACGCCTAACCGTCTGGAAGAAGCACAGTCTTCAAAGGTAACAAGCGTCGGATCCACGCAGGATCAATTTGATCTCTTCAGTGATGCTCAATCACTTGGGGTTTGTAGGTGTTTGGGTTTGGGTTTTTCTCACTTGATGATTTTCGCTCAAAGTCCTCGGAGGATGGGTTGCTCTCAGATGACAAGTGTCAGTTTCTCTCGGAGCAGCCAACCAGCTAGTGGTTGTAGGGGGCGGCTATTTATAGCCTAGAGAGCAGCCCGACATGATAATATATAAATGCCCTTCAATGATATGACCGTTTAGGTGGATATATATTTTGGGACAGCTGGTTGATAGCACAACAACGGTCGGAATTTTGAGTAGCAAAATCCTCAGGGCTATCATGTTCCTCACTGTGTAGGTAGTCCGCACTGGCGAATTCCTAACTCCTCAGTCAGAACAAATTCCTCAGAGACCAGAAGAACTTCGTCTCTGTCACTGAAGAATATGACTGGACTGTATGAGATTTCCAATGGCTTCACTCGAAGGGATTGGTAGGTGTAGGATTTTGAGTTGAGCATCACATGGAAATTTTTTTCTTAGTATTTCCTCGACCCCCTTTAACAGTACGGTGTTTCCTATGACTCAAGAAAGAGAAAATGAAACTACGAAAATAAAAGTCTTCACGCTTCATGTTCCTCGAATGAATACCAAGTCTTCAGGGTCACACCAATTTCTTCACTTTCAAAGTCTTCAGAAAGTCTTCAGAAATCCAAAGTCTTCAGTCGAAGAACTTCATTTTTAGGGGTCGACTTTCTCTGTAAATATCAAACTCCTCATAGACTTATATACCTGTGTACACTCACAAACGCATTAGTCCCTTAACCTATAAGTCTTTAATACACCAAAATCACTAAGGGGCACTAGATGCACTTACAGTACCTCTCTCAGAAGGACTACTCAGGGGATAGGGCGATCAACGCCTGAACGAAATGGCACAACTAAAAAATGTCAATAGAAATGGCGCCCCATACATTAAAAGCCTCAAAATAATTGAAGAGTATAACTGGGGGACCAAAGATGGAAATAAGTTTTTTGAGAAACCAAGGAAGTACTTAAGTTTGAGGAAGGCCATTGAGTGTAAATAATACCCAATTACTAGCACACTTTTTTCTCTTCCTTTAACACAATGGAAAGGGACATGTGGCATATCAAGTCGCTTACCCCTTCTCTGGTGCTTACTGTATACTCTCAAATTCCCAATGTAGACATCAACTGATGCATTTCAGAAAGAATTCGCTTATGACATCTCACTGGCATGTCAATTATAAGAGAAACCAAATGTCCCTTTAGTGTGGAACCCCCGCTAGTGTGGAACCACTAAGATCGTTGTGTGTCAGGTTCAGTTTTTGCAAATTCACTAACTTCTCCAGATTCGAAGGGATCACAATCAACAATGAGTAACTACCCAGATCAAGAAGTTCATGTAGCTGAACAATATCTTGTTATCACTTAGTATTTGCCGCTGACAACTCGTTCTTGCTTATATAAAAAATGTTTGATAACCGAGCTTGCCAAATGCCCATCGACATCATCCCCAACATGGTTGGCCCTAAGCCATGGTAAGAAGGACGATGGCCTATGACCCATCCCAATACATCTATCTATATAAAATATATTACGAAAATATGTTTGGTGGAATATAACAACAACACTTCTATAAATAAATATCTTTACTGATGGATTGTAACTCTATCAACCATGACAACTAGTTTAGTTCTTTAGGGAAACAAGTTAAGTTAGGATTAGAGGGTATTGCCCCTCTCACATGTTCTGTTAGAGAGTAGGGGGAAGATGCCCCCACCCCATGTCACCACAATAATATACAAAATTTTCTCACTAAGCCCGTCAAGATGCTATTGTCTATCCCGACCCCCCATAAGCGAGGTCTTGGAGAAGTCTACTTGTCGTAGGTTGAAATTGTTGCCAAACTTTGCCACAATTGGCTCCAGATGGCAAGCTTTTGGTCTTGCAAGCTAGCTATGCTACCAAATCCCGCTGATAAGGCATTGCCATTTATGGGCAAACACATGAAATTGATGCATTTCCCCGAGTTTGACAATATCCCGGTGGTATTTTATTCCCGGTGGGCGCCAGGTTGTTTAAGCTGACATAGACACCTGCCACCGAGAGGTCACCAGTGAAGTGGTTCCCTTCGACCCGCACCCAAAGGAGTAGCCCCTTCTCTCATGCTTACTTCATAATACCAAATTCCCAATGTAGACAACAGTTGATGCATTTTGGAAAGCATTCCCTTATGACATCTCACCGTCAAGTCGATTGTAAGAGAAGTCAATTCATTCAAGGCTTGTCATGTGAGATAACCCTGCTAGTGTTGAAACACTAATATCGTTGTGTGACAGGTTCAATTTTTGCATATTCACCAGCTTCTCAAGATTTGAAGGGATCACAACCTACGATGAGTTACTAATTAGATCAAGAAGGATGTGTAGCTGAACCAGTATGTTGAGATCACTTTGTATCTGCCCCCTAACAACTTGTTTTTTCTTATATTAAGATATGTTTAATAACCAAGCTTGAAAAATACCGACCGACATAGTCCCCAACAAGGCCATCCTAAGCCATGGTAAGAAGTACGATGGCCTAGGACCTATCTATAAGGGCCCAATACATCTACACACAAAAAATACATTACCGAAAAATGTTTGATGAAAGATAACACCAACACTTATACAAATAAATGACTTTACTAATGGATAGTAAGTACGCCAACCATGACCAAATACTTTATTTTTTTCAAGTGGGATTAGATGGGCTTGAACCCCCTCCTATGCCTTATGTTAGAGTGTGTGTGTGTGTGTGTGTGTGTGTGTGTGTGTGTGTGAGGGGGCCGGGGGGGTATGCCCCCATACCCCGCGTGACCACACTATATTTCTTTGGATGTTATTTATATTGGAATACATGTATCCCATATCCATCATTTCTATCTTATACTCACATATAGATAGTGTATTAAGACATTATTTGATAGTGAAACTTAAATTTCCTATATTTATGCCTTTATAATGACTTTATAGCATGCATTATATACAGGTGGAAGTTCTTCTTTTACCTCATTAAGTTGTTGGGTCCATTACGGAAAATAGACTTGTGTTTCTGGTTGTATATGCACCCTATATGGGGATTTTTTTTAAAAAATATTTTACTAAAAAGTCAAAATAGGTAAGAACTATTTTGACAAAACACTTGACCTACTTTTGCACTAGTATATAAATTTTCACGAAAAAAAACAAAAGTTGACCTTACAGCAAAAAAAGACAAAGTTTATTTGCTATTATAGATCACTATTCACACTACTTTAGCCAAAAATTTATCTTTTTTGAAAAGAAGTCAATGGGATATTTTCCTTTTGTGGATTTTTTTCTCACGAGTACAATATAAGGTCAAGTTTATTTTAAAAATATTTTCAGAAATTTTTGACTTTTTGTTGAATTACTATTTTTTTTCATATAAGGTGTAGATGTCTACATAGACCATAAATCCTCCTCCGGTCCATTACACCCTATTTGCACTAGGCCCTTCAAGATGCTATTGCCGGCCTTTATCCCCGTAAGTGTGTTCTCATACAAGTCTAGTTGTTGTAGGTTCAAATTGCCGCCCAAATTTGTCGGATTTATTTAAATATCTATCAAATTTGTTTGGATGGCCGCAGGACATATGTGTGTAGCTTCGGATGGCCGGCTTCCGTATTAATGTTCGTGGATTTGTTCCTCTGTCTGTGGACGAATGCGGTGTCTGGTTTGCGGGTCAGCGCTAGAGATACCCTCGGAAGGGTGAGGGAGAAGAAGACTCTAGGAAGCGGGACCCACGCCCAGCATGGGAGACATAGTCTTGCAAGCTGGGTGGTCGTTGCTAAATGGGCGCCGTGCGCTGTGGACTGGTCATGCTGTATGAGAAATCTGATTAGCTCTCCTCCCTTCCTCTGCATCCCCACCCACCTACCGTTCTCCTTCCTCACCTCTGACCTCGTCTCTCAGCTGCTCCCAGTTCCGCTCCTGTACAGTCCGATACTTATAGGCATCAGAAACAGAGCTGCTTTCAAAAAAAAAAACAGAGCCAGCTAAATTACCGCAGAGAGAGAGCCAGACATGGGCGGTGCCGTGAAGGTGTACGGGGTGGGGGCGTCTCCGTTCGTGGCGACGGTGCTCTTGTGCCTGGAGGAGACGGGCGCAGACTACGAGCTCGTCCCCCTCGACATGGCGGCGCGTGAGCAGAGGGCCGAGCCACACCTCTCCCGAAACGTACGTCGGTTCTGCTGAGCTCAACCATCAACCACAGCACTCTACCTTCTTAATCCCATTTTCCCGTGACAAGTGTTATTAGTCAGGTGCTCTAATCTTCTATCTCATTCCATTTTTCCATGTTAAGTTTTCTTGTATGCTTCAATCTTGCAGCCTTTCGGGAAGATCCCAGTGTTAGAGGACGGAGAGCTGACTCTCTTCGGTATGAAATTCTCACGCTCATCACAAATCAGACCATAGCATCTTAATCAAAACCTCACTTTTACAAAAGATGATTAGACTTTTCTTTTGCCCTATCAATTAATCCGCACGTCGGTAATACGATCTCAGAATCGCGCGCGATTTCTCGGTACGTGCTCCGCAAGTACGGAGGCACCAACCCCACCACCGATCTTCTAAGGGAATCCAGCCTCGAGGAATCAGCCATGGTGGACGTGTGGACGGAGGTGGAGGCCCACCAGTACCAGCCGGCCATCGAACACATCGTCCAGCAGTGCGTCATCCTGCCGTTCATCGGCGGCGCGCGAGACCAGGCCGTTGTCGACGAGAACGTGGGGAAGCTGGAGAAGGTCCTGGACGTGTATGAGGCGCGGCTGTCGACGCACGCGTACCTCGCCGGAGATTTCTTCAGCCTCGCCGACCTCGTCCACTTCGGTATCACCTACTACCTGGTGGCCGGAACCGAGTACGCCACGTTGCTGGAGTCGCGCGCGAACGTGTGGGCGTGGTGGGGGCGGATCATGGCCAGGCCGTCGGTCAAGAAGGTGGCGCCGTTAATCCACCTCTGGTTGAAGCCATCTTCGTCTGCTTAAATTCAATATCGTAAATTCGTATGTGTATCTTCATTGATTAATCTGCTGCGACTAGCTACCTCAAATTCAGGATACCTTCGCTCTTACGAAGGAACATTCTGTTTCCACATTCCTAATCGCAAGTACAAAAAGTCTAATCGAGCAGCCACCTGGCCTGCCCTGCTCCCTCCTGATCCATAACCAGAGAGCCGCCACCGCCTCTCTCCTCGACCGCCCGATCCGATCTAGGGCTTTGGACCGCCGGCGCCGCCTCTTTCCTCACCGCCGCCATAGCTCCGCGGGGCAAAGCCCAGACAGGGGATGACGGCGGTGGCGGGGTCTTCGTCCATCCCTGCTTCGGGATGCGGTTGCGGTGGAATGCGCGGGTGTCCTAGACGCGGCGTCAGCGGCGCAACGGTGAGGGTCCCTCCGCTGTCGATGGCTCACCCAGCCTGGGTGATGGTTTCGGGCAGTGGTGTGCCTCTGGTCGTGCGGTTTTCCGGTAGCAGATGTCACCCATGGACGTGCTAGATGATGGAGAAGGTCGATCTAGTGGTCCAGCCGAGGATGGGCGTGAATTTGCCAGCGAAAGCTTGGTTCGGTCTTGACCAAAACCGTCAAAGTCGGTGCACGTGGGAGTCATTATCTCGTTGGAGACGTTGTAGGCAAGGTTCCTGCGTTGTCAATCCATGGGGGCTTCATCTTTGAGGTTGTACATCAACTGGAGGGATAAATGTTTGGCTTGGCTAAGCTCATGTCTTCATATACTTCTTGTGCAGTGACCAAGGTGGAGCATTGTGCCACCTACATTATCAATGACGGCGAGTCTTGGCGGCAAGGTGCACCGGGGTCTCGATGCCGGATACTGTTTGGTGGGCGTGCATAGAAGGCTAGCGTTGTGGTGTCGGCAGAAGGGTCTGACAGGATCAGTGCATTGATTTCTACTGAAGATGAAACCGTGGAAGAAGGCAATGACAAATTCTACAACATGCACATGCGGTGCACGTTGAGGGTCTACTAGCGGTTGGTGCTCCCAGCTAGTCAGCAGGCGGCTTGGTGAGGCCATCGAATTTCTTTGTGTGTGCGTGAGGTTATGGCACATAATGAATTTTATAAGGGCATCTTCAAGTCGGACCCGTAAACCTTCCGCAACCGTCCAGACCATATTGCTCGGACCGCGAAAGCCATCCAACGCCCTGTATCGATCCACATGGTGGTCCAGACGCAGTTTCTCCCGCAAACCAGAGACAAAAAATGGGAGAGGTTTGCAGGAGTCCGAACCGCTCCCAAGCCCGCTTCTGACCGCCTTGGCCCACCAAAACCCCATCCCACGCGCCCTCCTGCCCGGCGCCAGCTGCCCGCATTCATACCGCTGTAGAGCACGCCGCTCCGCATTGAAGACGGCTCAGGGCGGACGCGACCTCTCACTGCCTCCGTCATTGAAGCGGTGCGCCGGCCGAGGGCGCCGCACGCTGCACGCCCGGCTGAACATGCCTTCTCGCTGCATTCATACGCCCCCATTAAACCCACGTGGAAGCCACATGTCTGTTCATGAGCGGCCCGGCATTATACGCAACGTCGGACGAGCTCCTACCGTCCGCCCTCTATTTAAACGAGGGCAGACACCGGGCAAGAACCACACCCCTTCGCCGCTTCCCCAATCGCCTTCTCTACCACTCTTCTGATGGCTTCCGAAGAGCAGTTCTCCGGCATAAAAGCTGACTGGGTAGCCCGCCGAATACGAGCATGGCAGCTCGCTGCTCCACCTCCTGCGCCTCACCCGACGGAGCAAGTTGCCGTCCCAAGCCGCTGCGTGGTTCAGCAACTTGCCGCTCCAAGCCCACTCGATGAGGAGTGGCCAGTTGCTCCACGCCGGCATGGCGGGGAGCACGACGACACGGGCGTCATCGATGCCATCGACGACCCCCCCTCCCCCCGTGTCTGCGGCCACGCTCCCCGTGCCTGCGACCGCGCCTCTCGTGCACGCGACCCGTGCCTACGACCGCACCATGCAGGCAGATGTAGAAGCCAAGTGCGCGAAAAGCGATGAGTCGGTGACTGACGCCTCCGCGTCCGCCGCCATCATCGACGAGAAGTCCCACAAAGGCCACCACCTAGGCGACACCGACGTACACACACTAGTGTAGAATAGCCTAGCTATGGCGTGCCAAAACTTCCCTTGCTGGCATAGGGCTCCAACGCTACCAATATGACGCCAGTGAATTTTTAGTGGTGTCGTTGGCACACACGTCAGCAGCGTTGTGAGTATTGATGATACTGATGGTGTGCCACGTGACTAACCCCAGCAATATATTGTGTTAGCTATGGCATTAAGTGTGTTCCAACACCAACAATTAGATTTTTTTGTTAATAAAAAAATATACCAAGCAATTTAAACCTAGTATATATACAACCATTTAAACTTACTTACATTCAGCTTCACAAAAAAGTTAATACTTCTAGTGATAACTTCAACTCCATAAACAATACTATACTAGCTAGCTAGAAGCAAAAGTGATCAACTTCGACAATGTCTCCAAACTACCTACATATGCATTACATCTCTTTGTGAAAAGTGATCTTCATCTCACGTAACTCTTGTTCCTATTGCTCTCCCCTCCTTTCTGTAATGGACTTTTAGGGTCTTTAGTTGCACCCTCTCGTCCTTTACGAGCCGTATGTCCTTCTTCAACTCATCTATCTCGGCGACCAGTTTATCCTTTTGGTCTTTGAGCTTCAGTTTCTTATCGTAGTAATCCGAGTTCTCATTGATGATCTGATCCCTCTCATTCCACAGGGAGTTATTCAACCCCCTGAGGGTCCTCACTCTACTCTGTTGTGATGTGACAAGCTCGCGACTGAGCATGTCCACGTCACATAACTGCTGCTCGACGGGTGCTGGAGATGGGTTTCATACATACTCCTGGCAAGTTAAATATTTGAAATCATCAATAATGAATGGTTAGATATATGTATATATACATGTGTTTGCAATGCTCATGGGTGTTTTTGTAATCTTACCTTGTTGGTGCTCGCTTCGCCTTTGTCCACTTCATCATACGCCACGAAGTTGCACGAGGACTGTTAGTAGCTGTTCCAGCTACTCATGGCTGCAACTACAAAATAATAACAAGTCGGGATCAGATTATCTAACACATGCCAGTTTGTACACAAACAACCTTGTTTAAAGATGATGGCATAAGTAGAGTGCATCGTTTCGGTGCTCGGGATCATGTGCACCAATTTTTTTGAGTGGTAGAAAATTTATTGCGTGAGGTCCGCTCCAATTTTCAGATCATTTAGACATCTCAGTAGCTCTTAGCAAAAAAAGACAAATCGGGTCAGAACAGTGTGTGAACAGTAAACGTTTTTACAAACCCCGAATTTGTCTTTTTTGCCGAGAGCTGCTCAGATGTCCAAATGACTTGAAAATTGGAGCAGAGCTCACGTATCAAATCATCTACCATACAAAAAAGATTTTTTTTTAATTTTTCTTGTATTTGTTTTGAATTTTTCGTCATCGCGGGTGCAGCTGAGCCTGGGCTCAAAAGTGGATTATCGACATAAGCATAAGTAGTTTTGAACAACAACAATATAGCACTATCGATATCTTCACACAATCATATGGATGAAGTGTAGTATATATCTACACAACCTTTATTGAACAACCTTTATTGGCATAGCATAATTATTTTGTCAACTACAGTAAAAATGTCTAAGTACACTCACTTGGCATAGCATAATTTTTTTGGCGCTGACTTGGGAATGCACTAGAGCAAACACAATGTGACACTGATTTGGCAATGACTTGGAAATGCACTAGAGCAAACACTAAAGTAAAAATGTCAACAATGTGGCACTGATTTGGCAACGACTTGGGAATGCACTAGAGCAAACACTACATAAAAATGTATCAACTAAAATTATCTTCCACTGCCAAACAAACACATTGTAGTTTCGAATTAAATTTGGCCTACTCACTCTAATTAAAATTGGCCGACTCACTCTAATTCAATTTTGCCTACCATTCTAATTCAATTTGGTCTATTCAAATCACTGAACCCCTAGCGATGCAAATCAAATCAAAATGAAATCCTAGCGTGAGAGGGAGATTAGCGGTTACCTCCGTCGTCGTCGGTCGTTTCCGCCGTCGCCGCCGCTGAACCCTAGTAGAGGGGGATGAACCCTAGTCATCGGTCGTTTTTGTCGCCGCCGTCGCTGAAACCCTAGCGGCGATGCAAATCAAAACAAAATAAAATCAAATCAAATCGAGCGGCGAGAGAGAAAGAGAGAGGGGGAGATTAGTTGTTACCTCACCACCGGAATCAGAGCGACGACATCGACAGAAGAAAGGGAAACGAGAGAGGAAACACAGAGATAGAGAGAGAACGGGCGCGGTAGAGAGAGAGGGGGAGTATTGGGTGAGGTGGCCATTGCCCCCTTGTTTTTTGAGCTTCGCCCAATATGCAAAAAATAATAATTTAGCGCAAACATAAAAATTACTTACTTAAATAAAAGCAATACAACATTTCTACTATACTAAAAACAAATAATAGAGTAATATTATTAAAATAATAATAGAGTAATAATAATATAACAACACAATATTCTTAATTTAATAAAAAATTAAAATACTAAATATATAAATTAAAATTAAAATAAATTTTAAAAATGATCACCAGCTACAAACAGTATTATTAAAAAATGTTAGAATTTAAAAAATGATCACTACCTACAGATAATACTAAATAGCAATAATATAAATTCAGCACAATATTATTAAAAGAATGTCAGGATTTTCAATTAAAATAATAATTTTAAACATATAATATAATATAAAAATGATCACCACCTGCAAACAAATAAAAAGGAAAAAAGTTGAAGTCTCAAAATATAATATAATAATGTTCACATTGATAAAATAATATTATTAAACACTTTCTAATCAATTAAGAATAAATAGTTATAAATAAAAGTAATTCCAAAAATAAAATTAAACTATAATATAATATAAAAATGAACCCCACATCATATAGTACTGGCGTGGCTACCCATGTTACGCCACAAAACATAATTGTTCTGGCGTTCTTTGTTATGCCAGGCCAGCACTATATTACGCCTTATGTTTTCTATGGGACCCATATACCTGTGACGTTCAACTATTATCCAGCGCCATCACTATATCCCTAGTAATGTCAGACCAAATAAGCCAACACTATCACTATTTGAAAAAACTAGTGCCGACGTTGGTTAAAAATGGCGCGCCGTCAATGAAAGTTGTGGCTATCACTTTTTCCACTAGTGACAGCTGGTGTCTTGCCCGGTTCTTCTCTTTCGAGGACCTCCACCGATCACACATGGGCTTCACAGAAGCGAAGCGGTGCCTCCCTCTCCCGCTGAAGCATCAGCCGGGGGTTCCACTCCGATGAGTGGTGGGAAAGCGAGCCATCCTTTGCACTGAAGCATATACCTCTGGGGCTCCCGACAGTCCGATGATCGAGCCGCTGGACATGAGGAAGACAAAGGGATCTGTGGGCGGAGATTTAGATTAAGTATTATTATACCTTCAGAGCCAGACTAGCATCATTGATGTAAAATGTACCAAATCCGTCATGTTTATATTAAAATCTGGCTTTTTCATATAAAATCCGTCATGTGCATGAAATCCGGCTGTTTTTGCACAAATTTCATCCGGTTGGTTTGAGTTGTTGTGAAAATATATGTGGCTAGCGTTGGATGTCGACCTCTCGCATTTGTGTCCGTGGACTGGTCCCTCCTACCCGCGAACGGATGCGGGAGATTTTTTGCGGGTGCCGTTGGAGATGCCCTAAATAGGACCACCGTTTTGCCGAAAAGGTGTTGTTGAGTTGATATATGTATTCTTTTTGTAATGCCTTGTTAAATAATGTAATAAGGATGGTTGCATGCATCGTGTGATGCAAAGCCCGGTGTAATCATTCTTTTCTAAAAAAAATGTATCTTCATTTCATGTGTAGACGTATAAACCCACATATGAATGGCGGTTGCGTTTTATAACCATGCTCAAGGCATCACGCACGGTTGCGTTATTCTAAGGGCCCGCTTGGATTGCCGTTTCGCCGATATATTTATTTTACACATGTAACTGTTTTCATGCGTATCAAACTGGGCACGCATAAAATCCGGGTGGAAAAAAAACGGAGGTGGAAGGTGTGCTTATTTTTTCGGATGGAAGGCACCGACCTGTCCTGTTGTCAGGCTCAAGGCGAATTGGTCATCTTGTTACAATCCAACCTCTTTCTTGTTCAGCGAATTTGACCAACACCTTAACTTATCTCATATTTTTTGTTGCATGTCCACGCTTATCTAGGCCGGATCACACGAGAGGCCTAGAGTATATCTCTCGGGATCACAGGAGCAAATTTTATCCTGTTTGACCATATCTCACGGCATGGGTATAGACAAACCCGGAACCTATCTTTGTAACTATCCAGTTATGAAGTAGCATTTGATCGGTCCCAAGTCCATGCACCACTTCAGATCTTAGGACACATAATGTATGTTGTAGTAGAAACTCACAGATAACTTATCATCACGTCTCGTAGTTGGTTATGTCCGACTCAGACCTTCTGGACTCGGATTTGACTATGTCGAATCCTACAAAGATCTTTTCGAGTCCATATTAACCGGCTAGCATTCAACGCTACATGGTTAGGGAGACCGGACCATCCACTGCATCATATGCTAGTCTAGTTGGTTGCACATCCACACAGCCGTTTTGACTAGAGACCATTTAGCAAAGTCATCATGGAATGCATAGTATCACAAAAAAAGTCGCGTACTTGTTGATACACATCATTGATAATGACCAAAGACTATATTGATTCATAAACACATAGAAAATATCATCATACATGATTGCTTCTAAGGCATATCTCCAACACCGACGGCATGGTCTGAACATCATGCTGCGCTGGCTGGAGCACATCATAGCAACCCCTTGGCGTCGTCGTGTCTCAGGCGAACCGCTGGTTGTAGCTCCGCCATGGATGGTTGCAACTCGTCGTAGCAAGGTCGTAGCATCACCATGGTGCTCTTGTGGCTCGGGGAGTACCGCCGTTTGCAGCTCTGCATCGCCAACATGTTTCGTGCCTTTTCCAACATCACCATATGTTGGTTCTAGCACCCCTTCACGTCGGTTTCTGCACATCCGGTCGTTGTCTCTCGTCTCCCAACGTAGAATCGCCTCCGCCACGCGGTAGGGTGGTCACTCTGGCTCGCGGTAACCCCACCATAGCAGTGATCATTTGCGAGGAGGGGATTGGAGTGGATTTGGGCCCTATGATATTTTTTTCTAAAAGGAAGGGCCCTATGATATGTGGAAGGTAGGAGAGCCATGGCGGAGCTGTGGATTTGATGTGTGGCTCGCCTGAGGAGCAAAGTTTTTTGTGCGCCAGCGAGCCGAACCTAAGAGAGATGTGAGATTGGGCATGAAGAGCGGCGGGGAAGAGACGCGTGTGCAACAAAAAAAGGATAAGGCAAGAGGTATGTGGTTACACGTAATAGAGCCCCATAGAGCGTCGGTGCATGGGCCCCATAGAGCGACATGGCGAGCATGCGAGCGACCAGCACATGCGCCAGATCGGCCGCCTGATTTATAACATTACACGTAATGTAATGTCCATATCAGGATGAACAAATTCCTTTTTTTTTGTTTGATGATAGGATGAACAAATTCATTTAGAAGGCAATGCAGTCTATCTAACTCTGCCAACATCTTGGAGAGCTTCACTGTATACGACGTCACGATTCCTTGGGTAGGAAGGAAGCTCAAATTATTGAACAAGTCAATCAAGAACAAAAGGAAAATATCACTAGGTACTAGGTAGAAGACCATAACCACACCAAATCTTCCCGGCGACCAGATCATGAGAAGAGTATACTAGTCTATTACTCCGGCCATACCATAATATAAAACGTCTTTTACACTAGTGTAGTGTATAAAAAAGGGACACGTTGTTTTGGTGTTTGGGTTCAGAGAGCCCGTGTTAGATACAAGATGCTCAAATGCTTGATGGTCGTGCAAAATTTTATGAAGTTTGGGCATCCAAGGAGCTCATGGCAAAAAAATAAAATTCTGGCACGTTAGGAACATTTTAAAACAGCGCTGTGCATGTCCTAATTTGTCTTTTTTTTACCATGCACTTCTCGAATGTCCAAACTTCATTAAATTTTGCACGAACATCACACACATGCACATCTTACTTGCAAAAAAAATCATTTATTTTTTTTATTTTTTCCTATTATTAATCATTTTACTGTTTATTGAGGAAGTGGATATTCGATGAAGAACATTGTTATATTATGGGACGGAGGAAGTACCATTTGGAGTGAGAAAGCAAATCCCATAAAGGACCACTATTTGGATATATTATCGTATGAATTTAATTATGGACAAAGTCACAATTCCTTGGGCAGGGAGGAAGCTCGATTCATCAACCAATTCAAGGACAAAAGGAAATTATCACTCGGTTGACCATAACCACACCAAATCTTCCCAAGATCAGATCACGAAAATTGTATAGTACCGTCTACACTATTTGGTTATATTATCTTCCTCTCAATCACTCCCATCACATGTACTATAAGTTATGCTGGTCAAGGTCTGCTTAAGCACGCACTAATTAAAAAACAGAGCTGCTTAATTACAGCTCTGTGTGTGTGAGAAAGAGGGAAGCTGCGTGGGTGAGTGAGAGGGAGAGAGAGATGGGCGGTGCCGTGAAGGTGTACGGGGTGGCGGCGTCTCCGTTCGTCGCGACGGTGCTGCTGTGCCTGGAGGAGGTCGGCGCCGACTACGAGCTCCTCCCCCTCGACATGGCTGCGCGGGAGCAGAGGACCGAGCCCTACCTCTCTCGGAACGTATGTAGAAAGAGAGACAGTTTATAATTTGATTTGAGTATGTTTCTATCTCGCTCCATTTTCGTATGCAAGTTTTCATACGATCCAATCTCGCAGCCTTTCGGCAAGATCCCGGCGTTGGAGGACAGGGAGCTGACTATATTCGGTATGAAATTCACATACTCGCTCACGAACCAATTCATAGCAGCATACAAACTGTAATTAGATTTTCAATTGATCCACACACCGGTGATATTACCTCAGAATCGCGCGCGATTTCTCGGTACGTGCTCCGCAAGTACGGAGGCACCGGCGCCACCGATCTCCTACGGGCATCCAGCCTCGAGGAATCGGCCATGGTGGACGTGTGGATGGAGGTGGAGGCCCACCAGTACCAGCCGGCCATAGCCAACATCGTCCGGCAGTGCGTCATCCTGCCGTTCATCGGCGGCGCGCGAGACCAGGCCGTCGTCGACGGGTACGTCGGGAAGCTGGAGAAGGTCCTCGACGTGTACGAGGCGCGGCTGTCCAGCTCGCCGTACCTCGCCGGGGACTTCTTCAGCCTCGCCGACCTCGTCCACTTCGGCTTCACCTACTGCCTCGTGGCCGGCACCGAGTACGCGACGCTGCTGGAATCGCGCGCGAGCGTCATGGCGTGGTGGGGGCGGATCATGACCAGGCCGGCGGTGAGGAAGGTGGCGCCGCTAATCCACCTCGGACTGAAGCTATCTTCGCCAGCATAAGTTGAATACCGTGAATTCAGTTTATATATGTATTTCAGTTGGGTTTTATTATTTTTCATGTCTAGGGACACGTTGAGAAATAAATGTTTGTTCATATATATAAGTAGTACTTCCTACGGAAAAAACATAAAAACATTTAGATCACTATTTTAATAATATAAAGGCTTTTATATTTCTTTATGGAGAGAGTGCTACATATAAATAAGACTAGCAGAAAAAGTGAGGTGCACTAAACTCATCATCGAGTCTGACAGTATAACGGCGTTGGAGGCTATCTCTCATCCCAATGCTTATATTCGAACTGATGTTTCAATCATTACAAGCCATGGAGTTGCTAGCATCAGTCTTGTCCACTAGCAGAGAAGCAAATATTGCCAAAAAAGAATTTCCTCCACGTTTTATATTATAAAGCAAACATCACCACATACATCTTAACGAGCCGAATAAACACACACCACCACAACACACACCGAACACATCCAAGTCTAGATACAAAGGTGCCGAGCACCATCACATCACTCGGACACAACCAAGCAAACATCATATGAGCTACGACGAACCACTTGGAGCCACCGAGGGGGTGAGATGGACATGACGAAGTAAGGACTCCAAGACGGTGCCTCCCAGAAGGGCACGACCACGGATAGCCGCCACCGTCCGATCCGCAGATCAAGTTTTCACCCGGAGCGACGCAGGGGGTGGGAGCACCACGACGGAGCCTTCAAGAAGGATATGACGTCCACGGACGCCGCCACCGACGGCCAGAATCTGGGCAAGTGATGAACCCCGGTGCTCGCACCCCACCGACACACCCCTGCTCCGCCAACCACCCACAGCCACGTCCCCCGCAAAACCATGGCTGCCCGCCCGCACCTGGGACGCAGGTTCAGCCCACGAACGCCACGCCTCCCGTCGCCAGGGCCGCCACCCAACACCCAGACACCCCCAAGACCATCCAAAGAGATCAACTTTGCGCCAAAAGAACACCACTGACCGACGAATCGCAGCATACATCCTGCCTTGAACATCACCAGAGCTGCGACGGCCAACACGCGGCCGGGGAAAGGGGCGGACGCATCCGGACCGGCACACTCCTGTGCCAGTGACGGGGGCCCAAGCACGTCGGCGCCGCCCATCCCTCCAGCCAGCCTCCCCACCGGACGCACCCCTGTGCCACCCCACCTCGGCGGCCGACGCAGCACGACGCAAGGCCACCGACGCAGACCCGACCACCGACAAGGGGGACCCCAAGCATAGCCGCTGAACGCCAAGAATACTCACCGGGGAGCCCATCTGCCCTGTCGTCGTCGTCCAGCCAGCGGGACGACTGGATCCCGACCAGCACGCCCACCAGCCACCGCCGCTGCGCCTCCACCACCACCAGCCGAGGCCACGGTAGGGGCGGACGCCCGCAGCGCACGCTGTCCACGGCCCTCACCGGCAGGGCCCAGATCTGGCCGAACGCCTGTAGGATCTAGAAGTAGATGTGTCTAGAGGGGGGGTGATTAGACACTTAATGCTAAAGTTGCAATTTTTAAGCTTTTTCGGTTTAAGTGGAGTTTAGGCACAATTTCAACACACACAATACATATCAAGCAAGCATGCAAAGAGTATATGAGCAGCGGAATGTAAAGCATGCAACTTGCAAGAATGTAAAGGGAAGGGTTTGGAGAATTCAAACGCAATTGGAGACACGGATGTTTTTTCCGTGGTTCGGATAGGTGGTGCTATCCTACATCCACGTTGATGGAGACTTCAACCCACAAAGGGTAACGGTTGCGAGAGTCCACGGAGGGCTCCACCCACAAAGGGTAACGGTTGCGCGAGTCCACACAGGGCTCCACCCACGAAGGGTCCACGAAGAAGCAACCACCCACAAAGGGTCCACGAAGAAGCAACCTTGTCTATCCCACCATGGCCATCGCCCACACAGGACTTGCCTCACTAGCGGTAGATCTTCACGAAGTAGGCGATCTCCTTGCCCTTACAAACTCCTTGGTTTAACTCCACAATCTTGTCGGAGGCTCCCAAGTGACACCTAGCCAATCTAGGAGACACCACTCTCCAAGAAGTAACGAATGGTGTGTAGGTAATGAACTCCTTGCTCTTGTGCTTCAAATGATAGTCTCCCCAACACTCAACTCTCTCTCATAGGATTTGGATTTTGTGGAAAGAAGATTTGAGTGGAAAGCAACTTGGAGAGGCTAGAGATCAAGATTCATATGGTAGGAATGGAATATCTTGGTCTCAACACATGAGTAGGTGGTTCTCTCTCAGAACATATGAGTTGGAATGGTGTATGTGTTCTGATGGCTCTCTCTTCGAATGAAGAGGAGGTGGAGGGGTATATATAGCCTCCACACAAAATCCAACCGTTCCACACAGTTTTCCAATCTCGGTGGGACCGAATCAACAAACTCGGTCGGACCGAAAAGGTAAACCTAGTGACCGTTAGAGATTTCGGTGGGACTGACTGGATCAACTCGGTGGGACCGATGTGCTAGGGTTAGGGTAAATCCAAAACTCGGTTTGACCGATTACTCAAACTCGGTGGGACCGATTTGGGTAATAAGTGAAACTGAGATTTGGCCAAGCAAACTCGGTGGAACCGATTGCATATCTCGGTGGGACCGAGAATATTGCAATGGGTAACAGAGAGTTTGCAAGCCCATCTCGGTGAGACCGAGATCCCATCGGTGAGACCGAACTGATTAGGGTTTGGCAGTGGCTTATGACAAGTAAAATTCGGTGGCGCTGGATAGGAAGAATCGGTAGGACCGAGTTTGGCTTAGGGTTTAGGTCATATGTGGAAGTGGGAAAGTAGCTGAGGGTTTTGGAGCATATCACTAAGCACATGAAGCAAGAGGCTCATTAAGCAACACCTCATCCCTCCTTGATAGTATTGGCTTTTCCTAAAGACTCAATGTGATCTTGGATCACTAAAATGTAAAATGAGGAGTCTTGAGCTTGAAGCTTTAGCCAATCCTTTGTCCTTAGCATCTTGAAGGAGCTCCCACAACCTTTAGTCCATGCCACTCCATTGTTGAACTTATCTGAACCATGCTAGATCGAAATGTTAGTCCAACAAGAGATATGTTGTCATTAATTATCAAAACCACCTAGGGAGCATTTGTGCTTTCAACGCCGCCGTCGGAGCCCTCCGCGCACCACCTCCGCTGCAGCCCCTTTACGCCGCCGCCCACAACCCGCGGTGCCGCCGCCAGCTGCTGCCGCCACGCCGCCGCGCCCCGAGCGGATATAAGAGCTGACTGCCTGGCAAAACACTGTTTTTGCATTAATAAGTTTGAATCTTGGAAATCAAATATCCTTGACTTTATTCTCCATCGGTATGTAAATGACCTTGCTATTATTTGATTAACAAAATTGTTATGATCAAAATTATATATAAATAAGACTAGCAAAAGAGTTCATGCGTTGTAACGGAAAAAGAGTGTCCCTAATCCAATAACCATGATTCAAGACCCCAATAGATCAACTTTCATTATTTCAACATGACATGCCATTTGTGTTGCCGCTTATCCTTCTTTCCACCTTCGTTGACGGTGGCCTCAATGCTCACACAGTCATAATGTGTTTGAATGTAATCAATCCTAAGACATCTCTCTCGGCATAAGATGGGAAATCTGCTTTGTTTTTCACCCCGCGAGGTTTTGCTGAGGCATGCATGTGTGGCCATAGATGATTTCTTTCGTTCTAATCTCAGTAGGTCCACGTATTTTATATTAACATGACATCCCATTCTTTCCACCCTCGCGACGATGACCTTAGTGCTAACACAGTCACAACGTGTTTGAATATGGGCAATCCTAAGGTCTCTCTCTCTTTCTCGGCATAAGATGAGAAATCTATTTCCGTTTCCATCTTGTGAGGTTTTTGCCGAGGCATGGATGTGTGGCTATAGATGATTTCTTTCATCTCCAATCTGATTTTGTTGAGGTGTTCATTTTCAATCCAAATCGACGTCGATGCGAAACAAAGAGGATCGTGCGCTATTTGATTATGATTGTAGCCAAAAAAATATTTAAAAAATTATTAACGCATAAAATAACATCATATTAAGATTTTACACATTTTTCTAATCGAAATCCAAGCATATCGGATGGCGAAAGAGGAAATGCAGACCCATGTGGCCGCTATTGGGTCGAGCGTGTCCTTCCTGTTTTTGAGAAGATTTTATTCGTTTTTTCCCTTTTAATCTCTATCGGTTTTGCTTTTTTTTTTTAAAAAAATCCTGTTTGTTTTCATGTCTGTTTAGGAAACCCTAGCCGCTTTTTCTATCGCGAGAGTTGCAAAGAGAAAACTCTTTTTCTTAGATAATGACACACAGTCCGTCGATTAATATTACTTCCTTCATATCACAACTAAAGTGGGGCTTTACACGGGCCTTCAGTCAAAATCTTAGATCAAATATCATTTAATTGTTTACATTTTCAATTTGAAAATCATGTGTATAGATTTGCCTCAAACAATATTATTTTTGAGAAGTGGAAAATATTTAATATTATCTATTATACTTTTATTTGTGAAGGGATGGGGTAGATTATTGTACTATTCTTAGTTTTTACACGAATATATTCAATAAAAGGTGATCGATGTTATTGTAATCTCAAAAAATGGCATGTATTTGTGATAGAAAACAAAGGAGTGGTATATGACAGTATGATATGCCTTCACAAGCAAAGCGAAGCAATACCAATACAGTCCAGTACGCGCAGAGTGCCCGTCCCGCCTCCCCCGCCACTCCTCCTTTCTCTACGCCGATGTCCTGCCTCCTCCTCCTCCGTCGCCGCTGCTCCTCCTCCTGCACTTCCACCTCGCCGCCCTCACGCTCCTGGTCTCCGCACTCCGCCTTTGCCGCTGCCGCTGAGCGCGTCCGCGCCGGGACACTCAGCCCGGAAGACGCACACCACCTGTTCGACCAATTGCTGCGGCAGTCAACCCCGGTCGCCGAGCATGCCCTGAAAGGCTTCCTCACCGGCCTTGCCCGTGCGCGGGACACCGACGCCTGCAGAGACGGCCCCTCCCTTGCCCTCACGCTCTTCAACCGTGTATGCCGAGAAGAAGCCGGCCGGCGGGTGGGGTCGCCCACAGTCCACACCTACGCCGTCCTGACGAACTGATGCTGCCGCGTGCGTCGTCCTGACCTAGGGCTTGCCTACTTCAGCCGCCTCCTAAGCACCGGCCTCAAAACAAATGAGGTTGTCGCCAACACGGTCCTCAAGTGCCTTTGCTGTGCAAAACGGACAGAGGAAGCTGTGGACGTGCTGCTTCATAGGACGTCTGTCCTCGATCGGCTGTGTGCCTAATTCCTTCTCATACAATATAGAGTAGTTCTAAAGAGCTTATGTGACGACAGCAGGAGCCAGCAAGCGCTCGGCCTGCTCCAGGTGATGGCAAAAGGAGATGATTGCTCCCCCTGTGTGCTGTCATATAGCACGGTCATCCATGGCTTCTTTAACAAAGGGGAAGTAGGCAAAGGCATGCAATCTATTCCATGAAATGACCCGGCAAGGGGTTGTGCCTAATGTGGTGACATATAACTCGATTATTGATGCAATGTGCAAGGCAGGAGCAATTGACAAGACAGAGCTGGTCCTTCGGCAAATGGTTGATAATGATGTCCGACCGGATAAAGTGATATATAATAGTATGATCCATGGATATTCAACTTTGGGCCGGTGGAAAGAGGCAGGTAAAATGTTCAGAGAAATGACAGGCCGGGGTCTTATACCAGATATTTTCACTTGGAACTCCTTCATGGGCTCCCTTTGCAAGCATGGAAGAAGCAAAGAAGCTGCAGAAATTTTCTTTTCCATGGCTGCAAAGGGCCACAAACTTAATATTGTCTCCTACATTACCCTTCTTCGTGTGTATGCCAATGAAGGAAGCTTTGCTGATATGATGAGTCAATTTAATTCAATGGAAGGCGACGGTATTGTACCCAACTGCCAAGTTTCACCATATTAATTGATGCATATGCTAAACAAGGAATGATTGATGAAGCTATGCTCATACTTACTAACATGCGGGGACAAGGACTGAATCCGTATGTATTCACCTATTCAACTCTAATATCTGCACTTTGCAGAATGGGTAGGCTGGCTGATGCTATGGATAAGTTCAGTCAGATATTGGAACGGGAGTACAACCGAACACAGTTGTTTATCACTCCCTAGTTCAGGGCTTATGTACACATGGTGATTTGGCGAAAGCGAAGGAGTTAGTTTCTGAAATGATGAACAAAGGTATTGCTCGTCCAAACATTGCATTCTTCAGTTCAATAATGGGCAGTCTATGCAATGAAGGAAGGGTTATGGAAGCACACCATATCTTTGACTTGGTTACAGACATAGGTGAGAAACCTGATATCATTATGTTTACTATGCTGATTGATGGATATTGCTTAGTCGGCAAGATGGACAAAGCATGCGGAGTACTTGATGCCATGGTATCAGCTGGCATTGAGCCTAATGTCGTTACATATAATCTATGTTTTTAAAGCGTCCCTAAGGCGACGCCTGCTCCTCCTCCGCTTTGGAAAATCGACCGCTTTGGGCGCCTAGGCGTCCAAAGCGCCCGCCTAGGCGTCGCCTAGGCGCCAAAGCGCCCCCCCCTCCCTAAGGCGGTAAGGCGTCGCCTTAAAAACATAGCATATAGTACACTTGTCAGTGGATATTGTAAAAGATGGGTTGATTCTGTTCAGAGACATGTTGCATAAGAAAGTTAAACCTACAACTGTTACATATGACACCATACTGGACGGGTTATTTCGTGCTGGAAGAACTGCTGCTGCAAAGAAAATGTTCCGTGAGATGATCGAAAGTGGAATAATTGTGAGCATTTCTACATATAATATAATTCTTGGAGGACTTTGTAGAAATAATTGCGCGAATGAAGCGATCGTCCTATTCCAGAAATTATGTGCAATGAATGTGAAGTTCAATATCACAACACTCAATACCATGATCAATGCATTGTACAAGGTTCAAAGAAAGGAAGAAGCTAACGATTTGTTTGCTGCATTACCAGCCAGAGTATCATGCAATCTCAACTTTTCTTCAGGAATAATTGCCAAATTCGGTCCTACTTAACTACTGCAAGATTTCTATGTGCCTGGCCATATCTTTATGACCAGAATATGCAGAGGGAAACCATGGGCATCTTACGGAACACATTGTAGGAATAAGATCTTCAAAATACAAGGTAGCGGCTTTCATGAAATTCCCAATTTACTCCCATCCCAAGCTCAAATTTGATTTCCATCATTCATTCATTGAATTTGACAACTTGACTGACTATTTCTGGAGCCCAGGCTGCATTCACGCACCATTGAGCGCATTTTATAAGACAATCAAACAAGTATTAGTATAGTGCGTTTTTCTGAGAGTATCATCTGTTTGTCTGAGAGTAAGGCTGGTGTTCTTCTCATCTCTTTCGCCTGCTTCTTTGTTTCATTTGAGTTTTATTGTCCTTGGCCCCATCCCTTCTATGCTGATAAATCTGGTGGCTTAATCCAGCGTATCTATTTGCTAGCATATATCCGCGTGTGACAACCCTGCGGAGACAATCCGTTGCAGTTGTCATCCTTCTTTTTAACTTCCTTTGCCAATAATAACTAGTAAAAAGAATTGTGGAAACAATAACTTGCATTGTTTGTTTATTGCAGCATTGATCAGGCAAGAGTGCCATCCTCATCAGTAAGCTCACTCTGGTCAGCTGGGCACGCCTTGGATTGTGTGCATCGGACTCAAGGATTCAGCGAGAGGATGGGGTCTGCCAGGGGGAAGCAGACGTTTTGAGCATAATTCCTCATATGCTCAGCTCATTTTGACCGGTGGCCTGCCCTGACCACCGACTGACACTCGGCGAAGCTCTGGAGAAGAACAAATGGATGAGGTTCGAGCCTCACCTCTGTCAGTTTGATGGAACGCTATGTACCGACGACAAGAGCTCGATTCGGTCGGTGAAGGCTGGTCCTCAAACAAAGATGTTAGCGTGGTTGGCTGTCAGAGGGAAGTGCTTGACCAAAGATAATTTGGCGATATCTAACACAACCCCCTGTGCAGCCTCCGTGGCCGGGATCAGCCAACTCGACCTGATATTCAAGCCCCGTTGATATATCTATATATTTCTTTTTAGCTGGCCGCTTATACCGGTGTCCAGCACTGACTTATCTTTTTTTAACACAATATTAGCTGGCTGTTTATACTGGTGTCCAGCGCCAGGTTTTCCCCTTGTTTTGCCTTCTGAACCCTTGTCACTGCTCTCTCTTGATGAATGAAATACGGCACTACCCTGTTGTTTCGTCCAAATACATCCTTTCAGCTGTGCTTAAGGTGTTCCAATCAGAGATCCAGATCCTATTACGTAAATCCTTAATCGGAGTTACAAACTGCTGTAATCTATAGGCATTGATCAAAGTTCCAAGGGATTTCTATTATAGACCATTTCGCAGATGCGCCAACGTCTTCACCCCTCTAATACTCTTCCTTGTTAGAAATATAATTGGGTTTAAATTAGAGATAATGAGATAGAGATAGAATTAGTTTAAACCACATAACTTGTCTTGTACTCCAAGTCCCTATCCCTCTTGTATTTCTATATATACCCTACACAAGGGTTAGATCAATACAACGAATATTCTAGGCATCCTATAATTTCTACATGGTATCAGAGCGGTTTGTCCAACGACGCCGATCCTACCTTCCTCCACTTCCGCAGCGCGGCGCCCCCGGGGAGATTAATCTCCTCTTCCCGGGGGCGCGGCACCCGATTCAAACAAAGATTGGATCGGTTCCTAGTTTAGATATTAGATCGATTTTTTAGATTAGCTCAAATTTCATATATTCCAATTTTCGAAATTCCTTAGTCCACCCTGTAGATCGATCCTATATTAGGCACAAATAAACTCCACGATCAGATCCAATTCCGGTGAAAAGCAGTGCATAATCGACATCAGTCATCAAATCGACGTACATCGATGGTGCACCGCTACGGCAACGCGCGAGGCACGAGGGACATCGCCAGATCATCAGCGTCGACGTGGGGGATTCCGGCCCGCAACATCAACCGGCGGCATGTGCGCACAGGTTCTACATCGACAATCTACCCAGCCACGCGCAGCAGTCACCGCGAGACCCACGATCGCCTCAAGCCATCCAGCGGGTGTATGATCTGCACCCGTGCAGCCAGCCAGATTGGCACGTATGGCCATATATGCAGCAGCCGTGCATGCACCGGACGGAACCAGGGAGATCCATCGCACGTTCATACGTGCATGTGGCGTGACATCTGCGTGCATGGTTTGGACACGTGTGTCCATACGTCTCCCCAGGTCTGCCGAGGTGCGACTTGGATCATGGGAGGGCAGACTCCCGAACTCCATCGACTCCAGCCGACCAGCGCCTCATACGACGATGAAGTATACCGAGCCGAGCTACACCACCTCTTGCATCGCCTGTACCTGCGCCAACATGCCATCTACATCGGCCCAAACGACTACATCGACCGATCTGCACTGCGTCGAGACGAACTACACCGGGCCGAACCACGACATCAAGCTGACCGATCACAACAGACTACGAGTCAAGATCATCGTCGAGCAAATACACGAGAAGCGACATCAGCGCCAACCACATGTCAGGCCGGTGTGGAAAGCGTGCAATTCTTCATCGACTTCTTCGGTACAACACGGCATCGACACCTCGTCGTCACAAGGGACGTCTCTAAGCGACGCATCATCGTCGACACGTCGTTGCACCGCCGACACTTCATCACCAAGGTCTTCATCAACATGGTCTTTACCAACATCATCGTTGACACACCGCCGCCGCCTCGTCCACAAGATGGACAACTAGCGTCTTCTGACAGATTTTTCTGCAAGACGCAAGCTCGACGACGGCAATGACCGCGTCACGACGACGACATCGACCGCGTCATTCACGACGGCACGACTGCATCGACACGACGTCACTACAGTGACGACCCTACACGGACACATGGTTCTGGCAAAACGTATGTGTGCTCGATGGGTTTCCTCCGGTCTTGGCAAAACTGGTGGACTCATCGCCGACGACACCCTCTGACATTCGCAAGGTGCATTGTCCACGTCTGCAGCTCCGTCATATCGCAATTTTTTTTGCGCCTCCGGCTTTGTGCGAGGTTCTATATTTTCTACATTCCTCTCCAGCCACAATATCCTCTTCGGTTCTGTTAGAGTTGTGTCGAATGTTATTGTACAAGTTAGGTTATAGTTGGACTTGGAGCTGTACTGTGTGTAGTCAGCGTAGGAGTTATGTCCTAATAGGACACTTGTATCCTAGGCCTCTCATATATATCGGAGGTAGACACACGATGTAACCTATGCCAACATAATAGCACGGGCACGCGGGGGAGCCGGCGGCGTGTGCCGGCGCCCGGGTGGCCAGGGTGCGGTATTATGACGGTGTCATGGGGAGGAGCGCCCGTAGTCATGCCCCGGGGATGTAGCCATAGATGTAGCCATATCGGTGAACCTCGTTAACAAATCTCGGTGTCGTGCCTCGTGTGATTGCTTGGTTCTCGGTAGATCGACGGAGTGCCTCGGATTTATTCTAACAAGTGGTATCATGAGCAAGGTTCGAGAAGGCTGCAGATCGTTGATCTAGAGGAAAAGCTCGGCTTGGATCAAGGTTGTTCGTTGGTAACATGTCGCCTGCAGAGCGCCATGCGCGGACGAGAAATCAATCCGGAAGCGAGCGGCTACAAGAAGCAATTCGAAGCGGGAGGCAGATCGATTCAGTTCGAGGCCGGTCGGGCGGCTGGTGCGTGCAGTCAGCAGACGAGATCGAATCCGATCGGAAAGCAACTTGGCGGCAGCAAGGCAATCAGAGAAGCACGTAGATGCGTCAGCGTGGAATTTGTAGGATTTCGATCGGACTGGAGGCTCGGGCGGCGTGTACATGGAAACGGCGTCTCGTGAGCAATGGATTGATCGTGGCAATGACGGAACGTACATCAGACGAGTTCTCGGCGAGATCGTATGAAGAGAGCAGCAGCGTGCAGATGACTAGGGTAGGCGGCTCGATCCGAGGCGCAAGGCCCAGCAGTGCTAAGCAGGCCCAAGGCTGTGGTCTGCCACGTTCCAGGAGCTGGTCTCCAGCGCGACGTTCACGTTGGCATAGCAGCTGGGCGCTGGCAGCAGCCGAGGCGCGCGGGCAAAGGCCCATGTCAGGGTGGAACGCACCTGGAGCCTAGAGAGCTAGCGATCGAGGCGCAAGCTAGGTGAGCTACTGTGCGTGGAATATGCATGCGTGGGCGTGGCTGATGCTGGAAGTGCAAAGGCATGCGAGATTTGTTAAAAGGAAAAAAAGGTGTCACGTATCTGTGCAAGAAGCTTTCCATCGGGAGCAAGGTAAAATGCAGGGCTGGAGAAGTTTTAGGGCTGCACGTGAGCAAAATGTGCACACGGGAAGGCTACTAGAGAATCCTCTGATTGGCTCTCATTGCTTGGTAGACGTACGTATATGTACTGGATGGCAGCAGTGCTACAGATTAATAAAGACGCGGTCGCTAGTCCATGGAAGATTGACATGCTAGTCGATGAAGATGGACGTGTGTGGCAAGGCTAGCGACGTGCGTATAAGGCTCGGAGAAGTTTGGAGTGCATCGTGGCAGGATCATGCATACACAAGGCGTCAATCAATACACGGAGTTGTGCAGACGGACGAGACGCCGGGTGGAGCATGGTTGCAGTCAGATAATTTCGGCTGGGTCGGACTGGACAGTCTGATGGATCGACGGGGATGTCGGTCAAAGCAGAAGACGGCGGTGATTTCAACGACGACGACACAGGAGCATGATGCTGATGGTGGCCGACTTTTGGGGCGTGAAAACACGCGGTGCAAGCTTGAGGGCTTGTGCGGTTTCGACAGACTATGGCGCGGGGTTGATTCAAGATGGTGCACACATGAGAGAGCTTGAAGTCGACGGAGCGTGGGGTAGCATAGCGCAGCTACATGGAGTCATGTTGAAGGTGGAGCTGGAGTCTGATGGATGACCATGCTCTGTGCTGATGGAGGGGCTACGGTGTAAGAATTCGGAGAGTCGAAGCCTATTTCAGCAGAATAGCGAGAGACACGTGGATCGGACTGGGTACCAGTGGTCTGATGGAGACGTGATACTCGGCATCGGTTGGTGATGATCGGTGGTTCTCTGCAGTGGCGGTTGAGGCAGTGTGGGCTAGCTACCCGGGAGACTCGACCAGGACAACAGAGGCTCGACGCGGTGATAGCGACGAGGCGTGCGGTAAGCACGGGACACAGCGACAGGCCAAGGCACTGGTGGTCAGACATGTGGTTAGACAAATTGTGCGGGGTGGTGCTGAAGCAGTGTTGACGAGTACCAAATTCGAGTTGGTGACTGGGTCTATCGGTGCCGGTTGATGGACAGGAGTTGACCATGGAGAATCTGAGAAAGTGGCGCAGGGTCTGAAATTGTCAAAAGCTAAGAGAGTACATGGCTGCATATTCTGTGGTGTTCAGTGCACATGGCAAAGTGCTGATGACAAATACAGAAGGAGGCGGAGTGCTATAGCTATGGGACATGTCACAGACTATCCGGGGAAAAGGATGAGACAACTGTGAATTTGACTCAGGTTGACACTGGGCGACGGTGAAATTCCTTCAAGTTTCAGACAGACGGTCAAGAAAGAGCGGTGACGTTGAGTTCAGGTAACTCTTATATGTGGCGTCCAATATGTGAGTTGTTCACTTTCATGCAGACAGTGGTCGGTATGTGATGGTGTTGAACGAATTCTCCGAAAGTTGGGAGCACAAAGTAGAGTATTGAGGAACTTAATTTTGCTCGAATATTGACTGTGAAGAAGACGAGAAGGAACTACAGTTGCAGGTGGAGTCACATGGAGTCTGGGAGTAGCAGCGGTGCTCATGGCGTATCTCAAGTCCAATGTACATGGAGGTTCGATGCACGGACGAATTCAAGGTGGTGGAGAATATTCGTCAAGATGGAGTTTGTTAGAGTTGTGTCGAATATTATTGTACAAGTTAGGTTATAGTTGGACTTGAAGCCGTACTGTGTGTAGTCAGGGTAGGAGTTGTGTCCTAATAGGACACTTGTATCCTAGGCCTCTCATATATATCGGAGGTAGACACACGATGTAACCTATGCCAACATAATAGCATGGGCACGCGGGGGAGCCGGCGGCGTGTGCCGGTGCCCGGGTGGCCAGGGTGCGGTATTGTGACGGTGTCATGGGGAGGAGCGCCCGTAGTCATACCCCGGGGATGTAGCCGTATCGGTGAATCTCGTTAACAAATCTCGGTGTCGTGCCTCGTGTGATTGCTTGGTCCTCGGTAGATCGACGGAGTGTCTCGGATTTATTCTAACAGGTTCTCCACCTTGTGGTTCTCTCAGTTTTTTTGTTTGACCGATGTAACCATCGTAGATAATAAGAAATTCGCTTGCTCGACATATACAAATTTTCACAGAGTATGAGTGTTAGAGTTGTGTCGAATATTGTGTACAAGGTAGGTTGCAGTTGGACTTGTAGTTGTATTGTGTTTAGATAGGATATGGAGTCATGTCTTAATAGGACACTTATATCCTAGGCCTCTCATATATAGTGGGGCTAGACACACGATGTAATCTATGCCAACATAATAGCACATGTACGCAAGGGGGAGCCGGCGGTGTGTGCCGGCGCCCGGGTGTCTGTCGTGGTTCTAAGTCTGACAGTAATGTAGGGGGGTAGGTATGGAGAGGCAAGATCTTAGCTATGGAGTAGTTGTAAGCACACGAGGTTTACGAGTTCAGGCCCTTCTCGGAGGAAGTAATAGCCCTACGTCTCGGAGCCCGGAGGCGGTCGACTGGATTATGTGTGTATGAATTACAGGGGTGTGAAACCTTTACACCGGGGAGGGGGTGGCTTATATAGAGTTCGCCGGACCCCTCCGGCCCTCAGTTGTGCAGGGTTTTAAATACATTAAGGTCGGACGTTACTGGTAACGCCCCTAATAAAGTGCTATGATGACCATAAAAGCTACTTAATAACCGACCGTTAGCGTGCGGAGTGCCTTTAGGTCTCCTGGCCGTCGAGTGGTTGGGTCATGGTCGAGTGATTGCTTCTTGGTCGAGTGTCTTCGAGTCTGTCGAGTGGAACACCTCCAAGTCGATTGAAAGGTGATTTCTTTTAGAGATGTCCTTGGGTAGGGCAGTTGGGACAGGTCCATGACCCTACCCTAGGTACATAGCTTCATCATTAGCCCCCGAATGGATCGAGGTTTGAGTGGGGAAGGAGTTGAGAATTTCTCCGACTCATTTTTCATGCCATGAGCATATCTTGTTTCGGATCAATGAACCTGAGTGATGACAGCAACTTCCTTTTCAGTCGCCTTGATCCATTCTTAGTTTTTTGTCGAGTGAGTTTCTTTACTTGAAAGGCTCCGAGTGACGGCATGGAGGAGATCTTCCGTCTGACAAATTGTTCTGCTGCCCGCAGATTTCACGGGATTCGGATTTTGGGAAGCGCGCGGGACGGGGGAGGCCGCAGTAATTGGATGGGATAGGGCAGAGCCGCCTCGATCTCCGCGCCACCTTTTTCGCCACGTATCGCGCGCGCGATTGTTACGGGATTTGACAGGACCGTCCGGGCCTACCAGTTAGCCACTCGGAAGCGACATCATATAAGGCGCCGGACGGGGGTTTCTTGAACAGTGTGTTCCCATTCCCTCTTCTCCTCTTCAAGCTTCTTCGTTGTGCTCGCTCTCGCCCCAGCGCCGCCGCTCCGTACGCGTCTCGTCGGCGACGATGGGGAAGGAGAAGACGACGACTCTGGAGCGGGCGAAGAAGGCGACGACAAAGGCGAAGGGGAAGGCGACCAATCGGGGTGGATCTTCCTCGCGAGCTGGCCTGCCGAAGGGCTGGATCCAGGGCGACTGGATCCGCTTGGCGATCCGCCAAGAAGACCTCGACGACCTAGCCGAAGGAGGGCTGATCCCCCATGGATCGGCGCGGCTTCCGGGGAAGGAGTCCGAGCCGCAACCTCGGGAGGGTGAGCGCGTTCTCCTTGCCACCCACGTCGATCGGGGATTTTCCTTGCCTCCTCACCCTTTCTTTCGGGGGGTTCTGAATTTCTTTGGGGCACAACTCCACCACTTCACTCCCAACGCAATTGTGTATCTCGCTGCTTTCGTGTCTTTGTGCGAGAATTTCTTGGGTTGTCGGCCTCACTGGGGTCTTTTCAAGCACATTTTCACCTGTCGTTCTCAGACGGTGAAAAAGGCCAATCCGAGTGACGAGAGAACACAAGTGATTGCAGATGTGTGGGGGTCTTGGTGTTCAGATGAAAGGGAAAAGTTCCTTTCCAGCCATGATTCTTCCCGACTCGGTTCGCGGATGGCAGTCGACCTGGTTTTACTGCAAAGACCAGTCGGCGCCAGGCCAGGTGACTGGCCTCCCTCCTTTTACCATGGACCGAGTGAGGAAACCCTCCTCTTTGAAGGTGCTCCCGGAGGAGAAGGCGCAGGTTAGGGTGCTGGTCGAACGAGTGGTCCAGCTTATCCGTGACGGGGTCACCGGTATGGATCTCTTGGAGGTTTTCCTTCAGCGGGGCATCCAGCCTCTTCAAGTCCGAGACCATCCGATGTGGATGTATTCGGGTCTTGACGACTCCACTCGGATTCACCCGGAGGAGGTCGATGACGACACACTGGAGAAGTGGCTGTCGGGCATGAACGGAAACAAGGACAACCCCAGGGGAGCCAGGAGAGTTCCTCCATTCGACCAGTCCCATGTACCAGAGAAGGTCCGATTCTGAGCTTTTGATTGTAATCTGAATTCACTCGCGCAGCTGCCTATATTGCGTCGACTGACTTTGTTCTCCCTGCTTTCTTTCAGGCCCTTATCGAAATGTATTCAATGCCCAACGGAGAGCAAGAGCAGGACCCGGAAGGAGAGGCGAGCGGCGGTGACAGTGGCGAATGGGATTCTGATGGTGAAGGGGACGAAGAAAGCGACAACCCAAGTGACGAAGAAGAAGTCGAGTCGCCTCCTCGCAGGGAGAGGCGGTCCAAGCTTGACCAAGAACGACCGAGCACCCGTGAAAAGGCGATCGCTCAGGCTGGTCAGTCTTCAAAGCGTTCTCGGACCTCTTCGCCAACTCCAACTGAAAAAGCGTCAAAGCATCCCAAAGTTGCAGAGCTGAAGCTTCGGAAGGCGTTGCCGAAGATTAAGATTGACATCCCCGTCGCTTCTGCGTGAGTGTCTTCCTTTGTATTCACTCGACGCCCAGTGCTGTTTTTTTTTAACCGGACGAACTTTGGAACTGGCAGCGCTGCTACTTCCGGGACCTCAGCTTACAGGGACGATGATGAGGTAATGGAGGATGCGGTCACTTCCAATCTGGGTATGATTTCTGCCATTCTGTCTTTATTTGGTCGACTCAACTGCAATGTGTACCATTGGGTGATGTGATTTTGGCGATTGTACTTTGAACAGCTCCTAACATTATTGACCTCCCCGATGATGATGATGAAGAGCCCGAGAGGCCTTTGACGAGGAAAAATAGGCAAGCTCCTACAAGCAAGGTGCCACAGTCGACGCCGAGGGCGGAACCAGTCGTTCAGGACGCTAGTGATGCCAATCGGGGTTCTTTTACCTTCGCCGTGCCATTGTCGAGTGCCTTGCCTTCTTCGTCGACTGCTCAGGCCCCTGTCGACCCACCTTCAGTTTTTGCGACCCATCATGTCCCAGAGGACGAAGTGAATGCATCCAAGGAAGCCATACGCCAGGCGGGCATTATGATGGAGAAGATGAAGACGGTGCGGGACGCCAGTCAGGCCGCCTACGACGCCAGCTCGGCTCTCCAAAGCAACGTTCAGGTTAGTTGGTCGTCGCTTGTTCTGTTAGGATATGCTATATGAAGACTCTTTTTCCGAAAATCTTTGCATCTGTACACCCACTGGGTGCGTCGATTGAATTTTTGAACTAGTGGGGGCACGCTGAGTGCACCCACTGGGTGTAGTCCCCGAGACTACGGTGGACTGCTGGCAGTCGAATGTAGTCTTTGTATTTTGATTCTTTCGCTCGATGTGGTCTGGCCGCGTCGAGTGTAAACTGAACTGGTAGTTTGTCTCTTCTGCTCGGTCTGGGCGAGTGGGATCAGAACCGGTGGGGGCACGCCAAGTGCACCCACTGGGTGTAGTCCCCAAGACCGCGGTCGTCTGCTGGCAGTCGACTGTGGTCTGAGTTCTATGGTCTGAGTTCTTCTTTCTCTCCCTTTTTTTACTCCCTGCACTCGACTCCGGCGGGCCGGTCGAGTGGGATCATAACCGGTGGGGGCACGCAAAGTGTACCCACTGGGTATAGTCCCCGAGACTATGGTGGACTGCGGGCAGTCGACCGTAGTCTTAGTATTTATTGTCTTTGTCATTTTTCGCTGTAAAATAACTTCTCCTCCCTGATTGCGGAAATCTTGTGATCTTGGAGCTCGCTTTGCTGACTTGGAGAAACAGCAGATCCAGCTGAACCTTGACTTGGAATTGGCCAAGACAGAGCTGCAAAAGGCCAAGGACGACGCCAATGGTAAGACGAGCTTGTCGACTGGTTTGTCTTAGGCTTGAGTACCCTTCTGCTCTTTCTGAATCAAGCACCATTTCTTTGCAGAAAAACTGAGGGAAGCTCTGGCGAAGAAGGATCAGGATTTGGCTACTGCTCAAAAGGAAGCTGACGACAGAACCGCTCTGGCTGAACAGAAACTGGCTTCGGTCGGCCAGTTGAAAGAAGAGAACACCAAGATGAAATCTGCTCTGAACGAAGCCAACAAGGAGTGCACGCGCTTGAAGAAGGACAATCTCAACCTATACGAGAAGATGGAAGGCATCGCTCGCAGGAGGGACGATCTGGAGAGCTATCTGAGGAGCCTTGCCAAGAAGTTGTTCATCAAGCTTGAAGGTACACATTTTGTTCTGACTGATGTTTTTTGTCGACTCAGCGTATGAAAATTGACTTATCCTTGGATCGTGAATGCAGAGTTTTGCTAGAACTTCGAGGAGGAGACTGGGCGGATTGAGCCAGGTTTGGACCCAATCAATTCTCCCGTGAAAGATGAAACGGCCATGAATCTGCTTCGACTGGAATCCCGCATCGACGGTGTTGTGGACTACTTGGCTCGACTGAAGGTCGCCATGTCACGGATCGACATGGCACTTTGGCCAGAGGCCATGCTCCCGAATGATCTTGAGTCCCTGATGACTCGACTTAACGAGATCCCTGATCGAGTGCAGGAGTGGAAGAAATCTTCTGCCCGGTGTGGTGCTGATGTGGCTCTGTCTTTGGTTCGTGTCCACTGCAAGGAGGTGCGACAAGATAAGCTGGCAGCAATCAAGGTCGCCAACACCCAGAAGCATGACTTCCGAACTTTTATGGAGACTTTCATCGCTGCAGCCACTCGGATCGCTGACGGCGTCGACTTAGACGAGTTCGTCGAGCCTGCCAGTCCTCCTCTTGCGGAGTGAACAAACTTTTATGCCCCACCTTAAATTTGCCTCGGAATGCCGAGTGGTTTTTGTAACCGTTAAACTCTTTCGGGCTGAATGCCCGAGCACTTCGATCTGTGGTCCGGAACCTTTAGGATTTATCTGAACTTGGTTTACCGTTGAATATCTTCATGAATCCTCCGTCGAGTGGAACTCGTTCTTCACTCGAGACAACTTTTGTATTTGTGGCACAGCTCCGAAGGAGAAGGTAGCAGTCGACCTGCACCTCGTCGTCCTTGCGGGTCGGCGATGGAGCACACATTGTATTTGTGGCGAAGCTCCCAAGGAGAAGGTGGCAGTAGACCTGCACCTTGTCGTCCTTGCGGAGTGGGATGGAGCGCACATTGTATTTGTGCGAAGCTCCCAAGCAGAAGGTGGCAGTCGACCTGCACCTCGTCGTCCTTGTGGATTGAGATGGAGCGTACGTTGTATTTGTGGCGAAGCTCCCAAGAAGAAGGTGGCGGTCGACCTGCACCTCGTCGTCCTTGTGGATTGAAATGGAGCGCACGTTGTATTTGTGGCGAAGCTCCCAAGAAGAAGGCGGTAGTCGACCCGCACCTCGTCGTCCTTGTGGATTGAGATGTGTTTCGTACTTAGGCGAGTACTGAACTGCAGCTAAGCCCCCGAGTGGGAGGCTGGCTCACCACTCGGTAGGATTTTCAAATACTTAGGCGAGTACTGGACTGCAGCTAAGCCCCCGAGTGGGAGGCTGGCTCACCACTCGGCAGGATTTTCGAATACTTAGGCGAGTACTGGACTGCAGCTAAGCCCCCGAGTGGGAGGGTCGCTCACCACTCGGTAGGATTTTCAAATACTTAGGCGAGTACTGGACTGCAGCTAAGCCCCCGATTGGGAGGCTGGCTCACCACTCGGTAGGATTTTCGAATACTTAGGCGAGTACTGGACTGTAGCTAAGCCCCCGAGTGAGAGGGTCGCTCACCACTCGGTAGGATTTTCAAATACTTAGGCGAGTACTGGACTGCAGCTAAGCCCCCAAGTGGGAGGCTGGCTCACCACTCGGTAGGATTTTCAAATACTTAGGCGAGTACTGGACTGTAGCTAAGCCCCCGAGTGGGAGGCTGGCTCACCACTCGGTAGGATTTTTGAATACTTAGGCGAGTACTGGACTGCAGCTAAGCCCCCGAGTGGGAGGGTCGCTCACAACTCGGTAGGATTTTCAAATACTTAGGCGAGTACTGGACTGCAGCTAAGCCCCCGAGTGGGAGGGTCGCTCACCACTCGGTAGGATTTTCAAATACTTAGGCGAGTGCTGGACTGCAGCTAAGCCCCCGAGTGGGAGGGTCGCTCACCACTCGGTAGGATTTTTCAAATACTTAGGCGAGTGCTGGACTGCAGCTAAGCCCCCGAGTGGGAGGCTGGCTCACCACTCGGTAGGATTTTCGAATACTTAGGCGAAACGGGTTCGCAGCTAAGCCCCCGAGTGGAAGGCTGGCTCATCACTCGGTAGAAAATTATTTTTACAAACTTAGGCGAAACGGATTTGCAGCTAAGACACCCGCTGGGGGATTTCCCACGTAAACAAAAACAATAACAATCACTGAAAAAATTATAACGCTCTTGTCTTTGATAAATAAACTACAGAAGTTTTTCTTATTACATCTCATCCGAGTGAGAATTCAAGTATAAAAGGGGCGGAGCAGCTCCGCTTTCCAGGCTCGTGACTCATCAATCTGGCGATCGACATTATAAAGGTGGTACGCTCCATTGTGGAGGACTCTGGTGACTATGAAGGGACCTTCCCAAGTAGGAGTGAGTTTGTGTGGTTTCTGTTGATCCACTCGGAGGACCAAGTCTCCTTCTTGGAAGGCTCGACTTTTCACATTTCTGGCATGGAATCGACGCAAGTCTTGCTGATAGATGGTTGATCGGATCGTGGCCATTTCTCTTTCTTCTTCCAGGAGGTCGACTGCATCCTGCCGGGCTTGTTCTGCTTCATCTTCAGAGTAGATCTCGACTCGGGGTGCGTTGTGAAGCAGGTCACTCGGCAAAACTGCTTCGGCCCCGTAGACCAGAAAGAATGGGGTTCTTCCGGTCGATCGGTTCAGCGTTGTCCTCAATCCCCAAAGAACTGATGGAAGCTCGTCGACCCATGCACCTGCTGTGTGCTTGAGATCGCGCATCAATCGAGGTTTCAGTCCTTTGAGAATTAAGCCGTTTGCTCTTTCCGCTTGTCCATTCGACTGGGGGTGAGCGACCGAAGCGTAGTCGACTCGTGTGCCCTGAGAGGCGCAAAAGGCCCTGAATTTGTCGAAATCGAAGTTTGACCCATTGTCAGTGATGATGTTGTGCGGAACTCCATATCTGAATATCAACTCTCTGATGAAACTGATAGCAGTGCAAGAATCAAGATTCTTGATAGGCTTAGCTTCAATCCATTTGGTGAACTTGACGACTACTACTAGCACATGAGTGAAGCCGCTCCTGCCCGTTCTCAGTGGTCCAACCATGTCCAGCCCCCAAACAGTGAAGGGTCAGACGAGTGGAATGGTTTTCAGGGCTGACGCGGGCTTGTGCAACACATTGGAGTAAAACTGACATCCTTCACACTTGTCGACTATCTCTTTCGCCATTTCATTCGCTCTTGGCCGGTAGAATCCCGCTCGGTATGCTTTAGCCACAATGGTCCGAGAGGATGCATGATGACCATAGGTCCCCGAGTGGATATCATCAAGGATCATCTGACCTTCTTCTGGTGTTATACACTTCTGACTGACTCCAGTCGCGCTTTCTCTATACAACTGTCCCTTTATGACTGTAAAGGCCTTGGATCGACGGACGATCTGTCGAGCCTCTTCTTCGTCCTCTGGGAGTTCTTTCCTTAGGATGTATGCGATGTACGGTATTGTCCAGTCGGAAGTGATAACCAAGACTTCCATGATCAGGTCGACCACAGCTGGAACTTCAACTTCAGTCGGATCTGTGGCACTTTTTGACTGCGGGGCCTCTTCAGTGAAGGGATCCTCCTGAACTGATGGTGTGTGGATGTGTTCCAAAAACACATTGCTGCGAATGGCTTCTCTTTTGGAACCTATTTTTGCCAAATCATCAGCTGCTTGATTTTTCAGTCGGGGTATGTGATGAAGTTCTAATCCCTCGAATTTCTTCTCCAGCTTTCTCACTGCATTGCAATAACCAGTCATGGCTGGACTTCTGACGTCCCACTCCTTCATCACCTGATTAACCACCAAATCTGAGTCGCCATAGACCATGAGGCGACGGACGCCGAGTGAAATGGCCATGCGCAACCCATATAAAAGTGCTTCATATTCTGCCTCGTTATTGGAGGAATCAAAGTGGATTTGAAGAACATATTTGAGCTTATCTCCTCGGGGGAGACCAATACCACCCCGGCACCGGAACCATTCAGCATTTTGGAACCATCAAAGAACATGGTCCAATGCTCCGAGTGAACCTGAGTCGGCAGTTGCTGTTCAATCCACTCGGCGACGAAGTCTGCTATTGCCTGGGACTTGATAGCTTTCTTTGCCTCAAACTTGATATCTAGAGGAAGGAGTTCGATCGCCCATTTTGCCACTCGACCAGTTGCATCTCTGTTATGCAGGATCTCTGACAATGGAGCGTCGCTAACGACTGTAATGAAATGATCAGAGAAGTAGTGAGCAACCTTCTTTGTGGTCATATAAATCCCATATACAAGCTTCTGATAATGAGGATATCTTTGCTTCGACGGGGTCAAAACTTCAGAAATATAATATACTGGGCGCTGAACTTTGAAGGCTTTTCCTTCTTCTTCCCGCTTGATCGTAAGTACCATACTGACGACTTGTCCCGTGGCTGCGATGTAAAGCAGCAAAGGCTCTTTCTGATTGGGGCAGCAAGCACCGGCTGGGTGGAGAGCAGAGCTCTGCAAACGCTGCATCAGCTTCAGGAGTCCACTCGAACTTGTTGGACTTCTTCATCAATCGGTAAAGAGGCAATGCCTTTTCACCGAGACGAGAGATGAATCGATTTAAAGCGGCCAAGCAACCAGTAAGCTTCTGGACGTCGTGCACTCTCACAGGACTTTTCATTCGGAGTATAGTACCGACTTTTTCTGGATTGGCGTCGATTCCCCGTTCGGAAACAAGAAAACCAAGTAGCTTTCCGCCAGGAACTCCGAATGTGCACTTTGATGGATTAAGCTTGATATCATACCTCCTGAGGTTGGCAAAGGTTTCAGCAAGGTCAGTCAGCAGGTCGGAACCCTTCCGTGACTTGACCACAATATCATCCATGTATGCTTCCACATTCCGACTGATTTGAGTGAGCAAACACTTCTGAATCATCCTCATGAATGTGGCTCCGGCATTCTTGAGGCCGAACAGCATGGTAACATAACAGAAGCACCCTAATGGAGTGATGAAAGTTGTTTTGATCTCGTCAGGTCCATACAGACGGATCTGATGGTACCCGGAATAGGCGTCTAAAAAAGACAGTCGCTCACATCCCGCAGTCGAGTCGACTATCTGGTCTATGCGGGGGAGAGGAAAATGATCTTTTGGGCAGGCCCGATTGATATGTTTAAAGTCAATACACATGCGAAGTGACTTGTCCTTCTTCGGGACCATGACAACGTTGGCGAGCCACTCGGAGTGAATCTCTCGGATGAACTCTGCTGCTAAGAGCCGAGCCACCTCCTCACCAATAGCCTTTCTCTTCTGGACGGCGGACCGTCGGAGATGCTCTTTGACAGGTTTTACTTTTGAGTCGACTCGTAGGCGGTGCTCAGCCAGCCCCCTGGGAACACCCGGCATGTCAGAAGGCTTCCATGCGAAAATGTCCCAGTTCTCACGGAGGAACTGGATGAGCGCTTCTTCCTATTTGGAGTCGAGTGTTGTTGAGATATGAGTCAGAGCAGCACTGGGATCGGTCGGGTGAATGTGAGCCGGCTTCGTTTCGCCAGACGACTGAAAATCCGATTCTGTAGCGGGCTTCTTGGCTCGCAACAAATCACTTGGGTCTGCAGTCTTCTGGTATTCCTGTAGCTCCACCACTGCCATCTGAGCATCAGTGATCTTTGAACCTTTTTGAAAACACTCTTCTGCTTTCTTCCGATTGCCCGTAACAGTGATCACACCTTTGGGACCAGGCATCTTCAATTTGAGATACACATAACATGGTCGAGCCATGAAGCGTGCATAAGCCGACCTGCCCAAAATAGCGTGATAAGCACTCTGGAAATCTACAACTTCGAACGTCAACTTTTCTTTGCGGTAACTCTTGGAATCACCGAAAACCACATCAAGAGCAATCCGGCCGAGTGACTCAGCCTTCTTCCCAGGAATGACTCCATGGAAACTCATGTTGCTGGTACTGAGTCTGGACACCGGAATGCCCATCCCTTTCAGCGTCTCAACATACAGTATGTTCAAACCACTGCCGCCATCCATCAAGACTTTGGTCAGTTGAGTGCCTTCAACAACTGGGTCGACCACCAAAGCTTGCCTCCCAGGGGTGGCAATGTGCGTTGGGTGATCGGACTGGTCGAATGTGATGGCAGTCTGAGACCACTTCAGATAACTAGGTGTTGCCGGAGCAACCATATTCACCTCACGGTTGATAACTTTCAGTCGACTTTTGCTTTTAACATCAGCAAAAATCATCAGGGTGGAATTGACCTGGGGGTATCCATCATCACTGTCTTCCTTGTCCTCAACTTTGTCCGACTCCTTTTCCTTATCTTTGGGCTGCTTGCCCTGGAACTGCTGGATCAAGAGCCGACACTGTCGAGTGGTATGTTTCGGGTAAATGAACTTACCCTCTTAATCTTTCTTGGTGTGGATGTGACATGGCAAATCCAACACATCATTTCCGTCTTGGTCTTTAACTTTCTTGGGTTCCAAGGTCCTTTGGGTTTCCCCTTAAACTTTTCTTGAGTTACAGCCAAGGCTTCCCCAGGAGCAGCTGGCTCGGCTTTCCGCTTCTGTTTCCGATTGGAATTTCCTCTGGTTTCTTGAGCGACTGACTTGAGCTTGCCACTCCTGAGTCGATCCTCATCTTCACCATTAGAGTACTTGATGGCAATCTCCATCATCCGATTCAGAGACATATCTCCGGTTCGACCGAATTTCAGATTTAGTTCTCTGTACTTAACGCCTTCTTTGAAGGCACAGACTGCTTGGTGGTCAGACACATTCTCTACCGTGTGATGTAACATGATCCATCTCTGGATGTAATCCCTCAAAGTTTCATTCGGCTTCTGCATGCAAGACCGCAGTTCCGTCAGCCCTGCCGGTCGCTTGCATGTTCCTTCAAATGTGGTGACAAACACTCGGGCGAAATCTTCCCAAGTGTAAATGCTGCTGGGTGCTAACTGATGCAGCCACGCTCTGGCCGAGCCCTCCAACATGAGAGGCAGGTGCTTCATGGCCACTTCATCATTGCCACCGCCAATCTGGACGGCCACTCGGTAGTCTTCAAGCCAAGTATCGGGCTTGGACTCACCAGTGAACTTACTGACTCCAGTCGCCTACCTGAAGTTGGGAGGAATCACAGCGGCCCTGATGGCTCTACTAAAGCACTCTGGCCCCGAAACATGTACTCTGCTGCTGGTAGGTGCATCTCTGTCGTGATCTTCTCGGTGAGCTCTGTTCCTGTCGACCAAACCTTGAACGAGAATGGATCTCGCATCAAAGCCTGGTTCCCTGGGGTCGACTGGAATCCTTCGCCCAACACTATGAGGGCGCCTGTCATCCTGTTGTCGAGGCACATACGACCCGCTCCTCGGGGGAGGGGTGGGCACTCGACGTCGATCATCATGATCGAATCGGTGATCATACTGCTCACGGTTCCCGTACTGATTACGCCGGTCCCCACATCCCTCACACCTCGGGGGCGATCTTTGGCTATGAGCCGACTGGACTGTGTCTGCAGCAACGGATCTGCTATGAATCCTGTTCCGCGACTGAGAAACAGCGGAATTCTGGTCTCCTACTGCCCGGAGTAACGCTCTGATCTGCAGCAAGCCTCTGTCAGCCTCCGACTGGGAAGGCTGAATCGACTCTGCTATACGGGCTGCAGCTGCTAAATTCTGAATCGGAGTTCGATATACCTGCGGGGGCGGAAAGAGCTGGCGTCGACTGGATTCTGGAACTCGTTGTCGCGCACGCTCGTCGAGTGCTCGCTGGAGGTTCTCCAGTCGAGTGCACTCGGCCAAGTTTGCCAGTCCTCCAAGGCACGAGCCTCGGGGGTTTCTCCAACGATAGGAGTGTGCAGTGCATCCATCTTCCGGCGACGAAGTTCTTCTCTCTGCAGCGATGTGAGAGGCTCGGGGAGATATTCCTCATGGGGACGCGACGGGTCGCCTCCACCTGCGCCTTCGTCGATGCGGGGAAAACCGGGAGGACTAGGCGGTCCATCGACCATCAGAACCTCTGCCGCCGGATCACTGCTATCGCACTCGGATGCGGTCTCTGCGGAGCCAGTCGACAGGTCGAACAGGCCGTAGAGGGATTCGTCGGGCACGATCGCCGCGACTTGAGGGGTGGCTGACTGGCGTGCCACCGCGTGTCTCACCCACCGCTGAAGTCTCGACCGACCGGAGCGCTTGCGCCGGTGGGAAACAGGGAGGGAGGACAACACAGGAACCGACCGATAATGGGTCGACGGTTGCCGCAAGAGGACGTCGCGGACGCACGTGCGAAAGTGCGTTGCCCCGCGGACAGGGAGTGCGTCCACGTCGAGCGGAGCCTCCTGAAGCCAAGCGGAGTCGTCGGCGATGAACGTGAGCGCACCGAGACGGATCTCGCGGCCCTCCACCAAAACTCCGCCAGAAACCATGATGATTTGGATCGGAAAAGATCGCAACTCCTCCAACAAATCGCTAAAACACCTGCCCCACGGTGGGCGCCAACTATCGTGGTTCTAAGTCTGACAGTAATGTAGGGGGTAGGTATGGAGAGGCAAGATCTTAGCTATGGAGTAGTTGTAAGCACACGAGGTTTACGAGTTCAGGCCCTTCTCGGAGGAAGTAATAGCCCTACGTCTCGGAGCCCGGAGGCGGTCGATTGGATTATGTGTGTATGAATTACAGGGGTGCGAACCCTTTACACTGAGGAGGGGGGTGGCTTATATAGAGTTCGCCGGACCCCTCCGGCCCTCAGTTGTGCAGGGTTTTAAATACATTAAGGTCGGACGTTACTGGTAACGCCCCTAATAAAGTGCTATGATGACCATAAAAGCTACTTAATAACCGATCGTTAGCGTGCGGAGTGCCTTTAGGTCTCCTGGCCGTCGAGTGGTTGGGTCATGGTCAAGTGATTGCTTCTTGGTCGAGTGTCTTCGAGTCTGTCGAGTGGAACACCTTCAAGTCGATTGAAAAGTGATTTCTTTTAGAGATGTCCTTGGGTAGGGCAGTTGGGACAGGTCCATGACCCTACCCTAGGTACATAGCTTCATCAGTGTCCGGTGTGTGGTATTGTGACGACGTCATGGGGAGGAGCGCCCATAGTCAAACTCCGGGGATGTAGCCATATCGGTGAACCTTGTTAACAAATCTCGGTGTCGTGCTCGTATGATTGCTTGGTTCTCGAATAATCGACGGTATGCCTTAGATTTATTCTAATAAGTGGTATCATGAGCAAGGTTTCGAAGAGGCCGCGGAAGTTGATCAAGAGCAAGAACGTCGACAAAAATCTGTGAGAAGTGGTCGTGATACGGGGCGAAGTTCGTCGGCGGGTTATGATCGAGAAACAGATGTGGTCGAGTTGTACTTGACAGAAGCAATCGGAAGCAGCGGGTTGATTGGTCGATCGCAGGTGCAGCCACACATGCACATGCAGCAGGCGACTAGTACATCGGCGGGTTTCGGATCGGATCGTGTGGTTCTTTTCGGCGAGACGCGGGTGCGAGCTGGTCCATGAGGACCGGAGCCCAAGGCCGGCGTTGTGTGGCAGCCCACGTGGAAGCTAGCCGGGCGTGGAAACTGCAGCAAGGCAAGAGACGCTGGGTTGGCTGCTTGTGGCCGTACACGCTGCATGAATTGGGAGCAGATACGGGATTTGTTTGTGACAAAAAGAATTGGCACAAGGACTCAGAGTCAGATCGTGATGCTTATCAAGAAAGAAATAGAGAAGTTCATTCAAAAGCTACGTACGTGTGGTGAATTAGGAGCTTGGCTTGCTTTGTTAATCTTCTTGGATGTTCACACGGAAAGGCTATGAAGGATTGTGCTTTGAGTTTTCTTTGTTGGTACACATTTGTGTATGGATGGTGATTGTTATGATGACGGTTTGAGGAGTCTGGAGCGTGTCATGTAGCCGGACAAGTTCGGCTGGGTCAGACTAGGCAGTCTGACGGATCGACGTGAGTCGGTTGGTACAGAAAATGGTGGTGGGATCGGCGATGACGACATTGGAGCGTGATGCTGATGGTGACCGACTTCTGGGCGTGGAAACACGTGGCGTGGGCCTGAAGGCTTGTGTGGCTTCGGCAAGACTATGGCGCGGGGTTGATTCAAGACGGTGCACATGAGAGCTTGAAGTCGACGAGGCGTGAGGGTGGACTGATCATCTAACACGGAGTCATGTTGAAGGTGGAGCTGGATTGAGGGGCTACGGTGTAAGGATCCAGGGAATCGAAGCCTATTCAGCAAGGGGGGAAAAGCGAGTGACATGCAGTTCGGACTGGAGCCGAGTGGTCAGATGGAAGCGTGAAACTCGTCATCGGTCGATGATGATCGGTGGTACTCTGCAATGGGGGTTGAGTGGTGTGGGTTCGCGACCCTTGAGACTCGACCGGGACAGCGGAGGCTCGACGTGGTAATAGCGGCGAGGCGTGCGGTGCGCATGGGACATGGAGACGGGCGAGGGCTCGGGTGGTCATACATGTGGTGAGACAACTACGAATTTGACTCAAGATGACTACAAGTAATGGTGAAATTCCTTCAAGTTTTAGACAGACGGTCAAAAAAGGAGCGGTGATGTTGAGTTCAGATAACTCTTATGTGTGACACCCAATATATGTGTTGTTCATTTTCACGCAGGTCAGTGATCAGTGTGTGATGATGTTGGACTAATACTCTGGAAGTTGGAAACGCAAACTAGAGTAACAAGGAACTTAATTTTGCTCGAGTGTTGACTGTTGTCAAGAAAAGAAGGGACTACATGTTGCAGGTGGAGTCACATGAAGTCTTTGGAGTAGCAGCGGTACTTATGGGATAAGTTTAAGTCCAATATACATGAAAGTTTGACGCATTGACGAATTCAAGGTGGTGGAGAATATTCGCCAAGGTGGAGTTTGTTAGAATTGTGTCGAATATTGTGTACAAGGTAGGTTGCAATTGGACTTGTAGTTGTATTGTGTTTAGATAGAATAAGGAGTCGTGTCCTAATAGGACACTTATATCCTAGGCCTCTCATATATAGTGGGGCTAGACACACGATGTAATCTATGCCAACATAATAGCACAGATACGCAAGGGGGAGCCGGCGGCGTGTGCCGGCGTCCGGGTGTTCGGTGTGCGGTATTGTGACGGCGTCATGGAGAGGAGCGCCCATAATCAAGCCTCGGGATGTAGCCATATCGATGAACCTCGTTAACAAATCTCGGTATCGTGCTCGTATGATTGCTTAATTCTCGGATGATCGACGGTATGCCTCGGATTTATTCTAACGATGAGTACTTTTGTTTGATCTGATTATAATTTTCTCCCTGGAAATAAGCTTCATCTCATAGCTTTTACACTACACTACACATGTAAACATTTTTCTTTCTTCTCAACTCAGTACGCCTCTAGAAGTTTTGACGATCTCTGCAACAAAGCATAGGGTGTCTTCCGAACTTTATGCAAGTCTCTCACACTACGCATTTATTTTCTATCTAAAGCTTCTTCCACATTAAGACACATCATCATGCATGTCAATGCTATTAGTTAATTTTAGACTTCTCGTACTTCCTCCATTCCGAATTACTTGTCTTAGATTTGTCTAGATACGGAAGTATCTAGTACTAAAATGAGTCTAGATATATCCGTATCTAGACAAATTCAAGACAAGTAATTCGAAACGAAGGGAGTACATTCAGCACAACCAAACAAGCAAACAAACAAAGGTTCGGATGCAGAATCGTAGTTGAAGCAAGTATAGAGCGCACACACACACGAGACATGAGATTATCCCAGAGGACGAATAATCTAGCTACTCCATTTGGAGGAACCAATGACTGCAACCTGGACTTCAATGCAGCACTTTTTCTTCACGAGATAACCTTTTGATGAGTCCTTGAAATCTTCCAGCGTTATGAACTTGTCCCATGTCCAAGTACGGGTACAATTCTTGAACTGGATCCGGGCTAAGGCCACCCCAAAAAAAGTCCATGTCAATCAGGAAATATGATGATAACAGTTTGTTTTAGCATCGCGAATTAGTGATTCCTATTACGTGAAATTTCTGCTATAGGGCGAACCTGATGTTTTCATGTGCTTGCCAGTTTCCTGGTCGATGCTTATGCTAACTTCTGCCAGGATCCCCGAGTCCTTATGGAGTGTGTCCTTCATGCTCAGATACAAGGAGAGGTAGTTCCCATTCGAATCGGACCCAGATGGATAGATAGCGATGAACCTGAAAATTGGGGAACATCACACGGTGTAATCCATCACTGATAAGAAGAGGTCGAACTCCAACGGTCTTTATTTTTTGTTTTCTTTAAAAGAGGTATGATAGCCTTTCTCTTCAAATGAAATTAAGATAATTCTGTATATAAACCCAATAATGAAGAATTAATGTCATTGGTCAAGTTACCATTTGTGTCCACAGAGCTGAAACTCTGGAGAGGTGCTCGGGTTCTTCAACACAAAGAAATCATCAATGTTCCAGGTGTAGGCTTGTGGGCCATTGCTGCTGATGTTGCTAGTCTTCTGAACAAACAGCGTCTCCAACGCATCGTTACCTTTAACAGCGACAATTTTGATGAACTGGACACCGAAAACACAGCTGTCTTTGACGAGGAATCCAGAGGATTGCTCCTTAAGCGTCGTGAGGGGGATCATGCATGAGGTCCCAGAGAATTTGCTTGTAGCCTGAAAATCGTGGCTCACTACAAACAAAATATTGAAATGTAAGACAATAAACAAAGAAATGATGCATTTAACTCTCTCTCTCTCTCTCACCGAAAAAGGCTTTCCCCCGCTTTATATATAAAACAAACGCCAAAAGCACACATACACGGACTAGTTCAAACCACACACACCCAAGAAATATAACGAGAAGTATAAAGATTCTGCTGAGGGCACAGCTCAACAAGCCCAAAAGAAACAAAAAGGATGCGGCCGAGGCAAGGCGTCTAATCCGGCTCCGGGGGTGGCGGAGGGGGCGGCGGCGACAGACGGACGGCCATCGAGCGAAGGTCGGCGATGAAGGCGGTGATGGCGTCGCGGTCCTGAGGGCGGCTAAGCGGCCGCCAAAACTGCAAGTAACCAGACAGTTTGAAGAGAGCGTCAGTAGCCCGTCAAAGAGGAATACGCTGGATCACAAGCTTATTGCGAATCGTCCAAAGAGTCCACGCTAGAACCCCGATCTCGAGCCACCTAATATGGCGAGAGGGGGGAGGGGAGTTCTGGAGTTCGGTGAAGAGGTCGGGGAAGTTGGTGTGACACCAATCGCCTCCCACTGCCTCCCTAAAGCAGCTCCACATGAATTGAGCTGAGACACAGGAGAAGAAGATGTGATTCGAATCTTTGGGGGTACCACACAGGGGGCAGAGGCCGGACCCAGGGCCATTGCGTTTGCGGACCTCCACCCCAGACGGAATCCTACCGCGGATCCATTGCCACATGAATATCCAAATTTTCAATGGCAAGCGGATGGACCAAACCGCAGGGATGGGGGAGGAGCGGAGGAGGGGGCAATGGCCGAGTAGAGGGACTTGGTGGAGAATTGGCCCGAAGGCTCAAGACGCCACTGAACCTCGTTCGGGCCCGCATCCACCGCCAGCTCGTGGAGAGCGACGCAATCAAGCAGCTCAAGCCGTGCGGCGGCTTCCGTGGGCCCAAATGGCCTCCGGAAGGCGAGGCGCCCTAAGTCAATAAGGGCCCTCTCAACGGAGATTAAGGGGGCGACAGCAATGGATAAGAGGTCGGGGAAACGGGCCACAAAGGGGGAGTCTCCCGCCTACCGGTTGAACCAGAACAACGTCCTTGTACCCGATCCAACCGAGATGGAGGTTCCGATGCGAAGTACGGGAAGCAGTTGGACAACCGATTGCCAAAACTGGGAGCCGCCGGATCTCTGACAAAAGGCGAGGGGCTGTTCGCGCAGGTACTTGTTTCGGATAATGTCAAGCCAGAGACCACCGTGTCCTTGCGAAATGCGCCAGAACCAGCGGGTGAGGAGGGTGATGTTCATGCGTTTAGAGCACATGATACCGAGGCCTCCCTGTTCTCGGGGCTTGTAGATGTCCGGCCAGCTAACCATGTGGTATTTCTGCTTATTGTTGTCACCCGCCCAGAAGAAACGAGATTGGATTTTGGCGATCTCATGGTGAAGGGTCTCATGGAGGCTATAGAAGCTCATAAGAAACAGGAGGAGGCTAGTGAGGGAGGAATTAATGAGGATCGCCTGAGCCGCCTTTGACAGCCATCGGCCTTGCCAAGGCTCCATGCGCATTTGTAACTTGGCAACCGTGGGGCGCAAGTCCGCGACAGTGAGCCGAGAGTCACTGATGGGGGTTCCCAAGTAAGTTGTGGGAAAGGAGCCAAGGAGGCAATTGAGGCGGTTGGCGATGTCACGGGCTTCAGCCGGAGAGTAGCCCATAACCATCACATCACTCTTGTCGAAGTTGATCTTGAGACCAGACATTTGTTGGAAGCAGAGAAGAAGGAACATGAGGTTAGTGATGTCCGTGTCCGAGCCCTCGACCATGATGATGGTGTCGCCCGCGTACTGGAGCATGGAGATCCCAGAGCCGCCCGCCAGATGAGGGGTAATCCCACGAATATGGCCAGCGGATTTGGCCTTATCTAGGATGGCGGCAAGCGCGACCACCACCATGTTGAACAGGAACGGAGAGAAATGATCGCCTTGTCTAACCCCACAGAGGGTGGGGAAGTAAGGACCAATCTCCCCATTGATGTTCATGGCAGTGCGTCCGCAGGACACCATCTGCATCACCCAGGTGATCCAACGATCATCAAAGCCCTTCCGGAGCAAAACTTCCCAAAGGAAGGACCAACTAACAGTGTCGTAGGCCTTGTGAAAGTAAATTTTCAGGAAGACCGCCTTGAGGTGTTTAGACCGAACCTCATGGAGGACTTCATGGAGAACTAATACCCCATCCAGGATATACCGCCCTTTCACGAAGGCGGACTGGTTGGGGGTGGGTAATGAGGTCCGCAAGTAGGGTCACCCTATTGGCGTACCCCTTTGCCAGAATCCGGAAGATCGCATTGATCACCGTGATCGGGCGGAATTGGCGAATGTCGGAGGCCCCCGGCACTTTGGGAATGAGCGAGATGATCCCGTAGTTGAGGCGACCGAGGTCGATGGTCCCAACGTAGAACTCGTCAAAGATGGCCATGATTTCCGACTTAATCACATTCCAGAAGGTCAGGAAGAATTTCACCGGAAGGCCGTCCGGACCTGGGGCCGAGGAGGGATTCATGCCTCTAATGGCCGTCCAGACCTCATCCTCCGAGAATGGGGCCGTGAGAGCGGCATTCTCCGCAGCGGAGACAAGCTGGCGGCCGGACCAGCAATCGAGGGCCAGAGAAAGGCCACTCCTAGGAGAAGCGGAGAAAAGGGATCGGTAGAACCCGTTGACATGGGTCCTAATGTCGCTCCGGGACTACAGAAGGGACGGACCGTCCCAGAGGAGGGGGATGGTGTTGCGTCTACGGAGGCCATTCGCTATGGCCTGAAAGTAGGCAGTGTTCGCGTCGCCCTTCAGGACCCATTTCTGGGATCCTCGCAAGCGCGAGTAAGCTTCCTCGTCCGTGTAGATGATGGAGAGTTGGTCTTCCAGGTCATACCGAGAGGCTTGCCAATTGGTCCAGGTCAGGGAGGTTTGCCGATTGGTCCAGGTGAACCTGGCACCGATCCTATCTATTTCGCGAAGACCAGGATTGGCAATGCGGTCATTAAACATCTGCATACGTGCATAGTTGACATGGTCTTTGCTCTTGTCTTCTGCGAGTCGGAGGAGGTTAAAATCGCCTCCGACAACCACCGGTAGGGAGGCCGCAGAGACCTTTCGGTTAAGCTCCTCGAGGAAGGACGCGGATCTACTGTGGTCAGCCGGGCCATAGACGATGACAACCTCCCACTTAAAGTGCAGGGCTCGTTCATAGAGCTCCATACTAACAAAGAACTGGCCCCGGTCCATACTCCCCACCTCGAAGGTGAAGGATGCCACCTGAATGGCCGGCGTTCCCACTAGAAGGGAGCCAGTGCCACGCAAAGAGGTGGGTGCTCAGCCGGTCAAGCTCCGGCAATGAGAAGTCGGAGTGCATGGTTTCCTGGATCGCCACTATGTCAATATGCTGATCGCGCACGTACTCGGTGAGTTGGTGGCGGCGGCCGTCATGGCCGAACCCGCAGATGTTCCAGAATAAGGCACGCATTAGAGAGCCATTGGGGGCTGCTTGACCCCAGGACGCGGGAGGCGCTTTGGGCGCGGAGAGCGGCAGTGCGAGAGCGGGTGCGGCCCTGAGGCTCAGCCTCCACCACTGGTGGGCGGCCAACCGCCTCTCTCTCCCCCTCTCTCTCCCTCTCCCTCTCCCTCTCCCTCTCCCTCTCTCTCTCTCTCTCTCTCTCTGATTCATAACTATTGTATTCCTCTTGAGAAACAGGTTATAATCTACACTATCAATCTAGTAACTGACTAGTTGTGAACCTTAAAGGACTACTCCATGGAGCTAACGTACCTTGATGCTGTTCATGGTGCTTCCCATATAACTGGTCATATATCAGGAACTTGAAAGTTGTCTCCGCGACCATATGGGATCTCTCAGATACTTTAGTCAGGACAAGCTTAAGAGTAACATATTCATTCTGGTCGCCACTCTTTCAGTCCCTTGGGTTCAGCATCAGGTACCTGCAAATCAAGTCAAGACAAAGTAAGAATGAATTTTGTTCCTGACATGGATGCATCAAGCTATCGAATAGCAGAAAAAAGTAGCAATTTGTACTAGTTAAGCCCCTTCATCACAAACACACTGGAGTTGGTCCATCCTTCATCCTTATCGAGAAGCGAGGAGAAACCATCGATCCTCCATTTGAAGGTTGTCCCCGACCCATTGGAACCCTGGCCTACAAAACAACGATTCTTGCATCGGTAACAACATCAAAGACCACAATATATAACAGCATCATGCTTGATCCATTAAGTTAGTACAGTTTTGTCAATTTGTGTGAAGTACTATTTGCTCTTCTTGCTCTCTACACAACTAGTTGCGCCGGCACCCCATGTCACGTTTGACTCTTCTAAGTATTCAAGAAAAATGTACTCCCTCCGTCCCACAATATAAGAACGTTTTTGACACTAGTGTAGTGTCAAAAACGTTCTTATATTTTGGGACAGAGGAAGTACTACTGTATGTAGAAACGATGGGAAGCGTTCTACCCTCTTGTGAGAGGGCCGCGTGGTATTTATTGATAGAGATGGGGCATATCCCATGATCGCATACATGTCTTGGAGTACAAGGGATTAGGAGATAGAGATGAAGTAGTTTAAGTAGATACTAATCTATCTCTAGTCTAACCAGAACTCCAACTAACTATATATGTGCGCCTAGGGCAGGGCCACATGAGATATATTTCAACACACCCCCTTAATCACAACTTGACCAAGTTGAGATTACGCCTGAATTTCTCAAAGCTTTGTGTGGGCAATGCCTTGGTGAAGCCATCTGCAATCTGATCTCCAGAATGAATAAAACGGACATCCAACTGTTTGTTAGCAACTCGTTCTCTTACAAAGTGGAAGTCTATCTCAATATGCTTTGTTCTGGCATGAAAAACTGGATTGGCAGAGAGATAGGTAGCACCAAGATTATCACACCATAAACAAGGAGCTTGCACCTGTATTACCCCAAGTTCCTTCAGCATTGACTGAAGCCAGATAATTTCTGCAGTAGCATTTGCCAGAGCCTTATATTCAGCCTCTATACTAGACCTAGAGACAGTTGCTTGTTTCTTAGCACACCATGATATCAGGTTAGGACCAAAGAATACGGCAAAGCCACCTGTGGACCTCCTATCATCTATACTTCCAGCCCAGTCAGCGTCAGTGAATGCACTGACAAGAGTGGACTGAAACCTGCTGAATGTTAGTCCAACAATAACTGTATATTTTACATATCTCAGGATACGTTTAGCAGCAGTCCAATGCAAGGTGGTAGGTGCATGCAGAAACTAACAGACTTTGTTCACAGCAAAGCATAAATCTGGTCTAGTAAGGGTGAGATATTGGAGTGCACCAATCATGCTTCTGTACTGAGTGCTATCTTCCAAACTTAGAGGCTCACCTTCATACAGGGATAACTTTTCTGAGCTAGATAATGGAGTTGGTGAAGGCTTGCAGTTCTGCATCCCAACTCTTTTCAAAAGACCAGTTGCATACTTTTCTTGAGATAAGACTATACCATCTTTGTTTTTCGTGACTTCAATGCCCAAGAAGAAATTCAGGTCTCCTAGGTCCTTCAAAGCAAATTCTGAGCCAAGGTCCTTTAGGAGTGTTTTCACTGCTTCATCAGATGAGCTAGTAACAATGATATCATCAACATATATGAGCATGTACATTGTTATATTGGATTTAATGAAAATAAACAATGAAGTGTCAGACTTGCAAGGAACAAAACCAATCCTTTGCAATTTCATGCTTAGACGAGAATACTAGGCTCTTGGGGCCTGCTTCAGGCCATACAGAGCCTTATCAAGTTTGCACACATGGAAAGGTGCATCCTTGTTTTCAAACCCAGGTGGTTGTTTCATGTAAACCTCCTCTTCCAGAACGTCGTGCAAAAACCCATTCTATACGTCCAATTGCCTTAGGCTCCATCTCCTAGATACAGCAATAGACAAAACCAATCTGATAGTAGCAGCTTTAACAACTGGGCTAAAAGTATCCTCATAGTCAATACCATACCTCTGTTTAAAACCCTTTGCTACTAACCTAGCCTTATAGCGATCAATAGATCCATCTTCCTTCTTTTTTATTTTATAAACCCATTTGCAATCTATCAAATTTTTACCTTGACCACGTGGAACGAGATGCCAAGTCTTGTTTTTCTTCAAAGCCATGTATTCCTCCTCCATGGCCTTGTGCCACTTAGCATCCCCCAATGCCTCTTCAACAGACTGTGGTTCTCCTGTAGAACAAGCTAATCCAAACTTCAAAAATCTTTTGTAATTCATAGGCTGCAATTTTCCTGTTTGTAACCGTGTGCCCACGTGTGGAACGAGGTGGCACAGCTGATGGTGTAGGCGTCCCGTCCATAGAAGATCCCGCCACAGGATCTCCATGCAGCGACTGGGTAGACGCGCCTGCGCAGTTTGACGAGGCAGGCAAAGGCGAAGACGCGACAGTATCTGTCGCAGGCCCCGCGTCCCTTGCAGGAGAAAGCCGGCGCGTGGCCGCCTGCGGGCTAGCACCAGGCGGCTGGTCGGGTGCCTGCTGGACCGTCCCATGGCCCGAGCCGCAGGTGGCTGGCATGGATTGGGCCACACCCACCCTGCAGGGCGCGTCGGATCCCAAGGGCGAGCCCACCTCGGTCTGCCGCTGCTGTAGCGTATCTGCCTGGGATCTGCCGCCTGCGGATCCCGAGGCTGCCGGCGCAGGAGAATCGACCTCGTGTTCTGCGCGACTGGCATCTTCTGCCACATGAAATAAGGGTCTGTTTTGGACAATTTCAACACCATTTTCTTCAGAATAAATTCCTGTGTCATCTGCACCATTATCATGAGACTGAAAAAGGTTATGAGGGTTAGTCACATGATTATCAAAATTGTTTTCATCGCCCCCTTTAGCTAAGCCGGAAAGATGACTAGGGAGAAGAAGGATTTCCTTTCGCAATAGAGCGCTGGCATGAGGGTGTAGATCTTTGAAGGGAAAAACGGTCTCATCGAACACAACGTCACGAGAAATATATACACGGCCTGTGGACACATCAAGACACTTGACACCCTTGTGTTGGGGAGTGTAACCAATGAACACGCATTGCTTGGAGCGAAAGGAAAGTTTGCGGGCATTGTATGGTCGAAGATTAGGCCAACATGCGCAGCCAAACACTCGTAAGGAGGCATAGTTAGGTTTGACGTGCAATAGTTTTTCCGTAGGAGTTTGGTAGTTGATGACACGGCTAGGCAGAAGATTAATGAGATAGGTGGTTGTTGTTGGGTTTCGTAGTAATTTCAAAAAATTTCCTACGCACACGCAAGATCATGTGATGCATAGCAATGAGAGGGGAGAGTGTTGTCTACGTACCCAACGCAGACCGACTGCGGAAGCGCTGACACGACATAGAGGAAGTAGTCGTACGTCTTCACGATCCAACCGATCAAGCACCAAAACTACGACACCTCCAAGTTCGAGCACACGTTCAGCTCGATGACGATCTCCGGACTCCGATCCAGCAAAGTGTCGGGGAAGAGTTCCGTCAGCACGACGTCGTGGTGACGATCTTGATGTACTACAGCAGCAGGGCTTCGCCTAAACTCCGCTACAGTATTATCAAGGAATATGGTGGCTGGGGGCACCGCACACGGCTAAGGAATAGATCACGTGGATCAACTTGTGTGTTTCTGGGGTGCCTCTGCCTCAGTATATAAAGGAGCCAAGGGGGAGGGGGGCGCCGGCCAGGAGGAGGGCGCAGGAGGAGTCATACTCCTTTCGGGAGTAGGACTCCCCCCCCCCAATCCTAGTTGGACTAGGATTCCCCGAGGGGGAAAGAGGGAGAGGGGGGCCGGCCACCTCTCCTAGTCCTAATAGGACTAGGGGAGGGGGGAGGCACGCAGCCACCTTGGGCTGCCCCTTTCTCCTTTCCACTAAAGCCCATGAAGGCCCATATGGCTCCCGGGGGGTTCCGGTAACCTCCCGGTACTCCGGTAAAATCCCGATTTCACCCGGAACACTTCCGATATCCAAACATAGGCTTCCAATATATCAATCTTTATGTCTCGACCATTTCGAGACTCCTCATCATGTTCGTGATCGCATCCGGGACTCCGAACAACCTTCGGTACATATTCTACGAACATCTTTATCGGTCAGACCGCACAACAACATACGTTGTTCCCTTTGTCATCGGTATGTTACTTGCCCGAGATTCGATCGTCGGTATCCAATACCTAGTTCAATCTCGTTACCGGCAAGTCTCTTTACTCGTTCCGTAATACATCATCTCACAACTAACATATTAGTTGTAATGCTTGCAAGGCTTATGTGATGTGCATTACCGAGAGGGCCCAGAGATACCTCTCCGACAATCGGAGTGACAAATCCTAATCTCGAAATACGCCAACCCAACATGTACCTTTGGAGACACCTGTAATGCTCCTTTATAATCACCCAGTTACGTTGTGACGTTTGGTAGCACCCAAAGTGTTCCTCCGGCAAACGGGAGTTGCATAATCTCATAGTTATAGGAACATGTATAAGTCATGAAGAAAGCAATAGCAACATACTAAACGATCGGGTGCTAAGCTAATGAAATGGGTCATGTCAATCAGATCATTCAACTAATGATGTGACCTCGTTAATCAAATAACAACTCATTGTTCATGGTTAGGAAACATAACCATCTTTGATTAACAAGCTAGTCAAGTAGAGGCATACTAGTGACACTTTGTTTGTCTATGTATTCACACATGTATTATGTTTCCGGTTAATACAATTCTAGCATGAATAATAAACATTTATCATGATTATAAGGAAATAAATAATAACTTTATTATTGCCTCTAGGGCATATTTCCTTCAGTCTCCCACTTGCACTAGAGTCAATAATCTAGATTACACTGTAACGATTCTAACACCCATGGAGCCTTGGTGCTGATCATGTTTTGCTCGTGGAAGAGGCTTAGTCAATGGGTCTGCAACATTCAGATCCGTATGTATCTTGCAAATCTCTATATCTCCCACCTGGACTAGATCCCGGATGGAGTTGAAGCGTCTCTTGATGTGTTTGGTCCTTTTGTGAAATCTGGATTCCTTTGCCAAGGCAATTGCACCAGTATTGTCACAAAAGATTTTCATTGGACCCGATGCACTAGGTATGACACCTAGATCGGATATGAACTCCTTCATCCAGACTCCTTCGTTCGCTGCTTCCGAAGCAGCTATGTACTCCGCTTCACATGTAGATCCCGCTACGACGCTTTGTTTAGAACTGCACCAACTGATAGCTCCACCGTTTAATGTAAACACGTATCCGGTTTGCGATTTAGAATCGTCTGGATCAGTGTCAAAGCTTGCATCAACGTAACCTTTTACGGTGAGCTCTTTGTCACCTCCATATACGAGAAACATATCCTTAGTCCTTTTCAGGTATTTCAGGATGTTCTTGACCGCTGTCCAGTGACCCACTCCTGGATTACTTTGGTACCTCCCTGCTAAACTTATAGCAAGGCACACATCAGGTCTGGTACACAGCATTGCATACATGATAGAGCCTATGGCTGAAGCATAGGGAACATCTTTCATTTTCTCTCTATCTTCTGCAGTGGTCGGGCATTGAGTCTTACTCAACTTCACACCTTGTAACACAGGCAAGAACCCTTTCTTTGCTTGATCCATTTTGAACTTCTTCAAAACTTTGTCAAGGTATGTGCTCTGTGAAAGTCCAATTAAGCGTCTTGATCTATCTCTATAGATCTTAATGCCTAATATGTAAGCAGCTTCACCGAGGTCTTTCATTGAAAAACTCTTATTCAAGTATCCCTTTATGCTATCCAGAAATTCTATATCATTTCCAATTAGTAATATGTCATCCACATATAATATCAGAAATGCTACAGAGCTCCCACTCACTTTCTTGTAAATACAGGCTTCTCCGAAAGTTTGTATAAAACCAAATGCTTTGATCACACTATCAAAGCGTTTATTCCAACTCCGAGAGGCTTGCACCAGTCCATAAATGGATCGCTGGAGCTTGCACACTTTGTTAGCTCCCTTTGGATCGACAAAACCTTCCGGTTGCATCATATGCAACTCTTCTTCCAGAAATCCATTCAGGAATGCAGTTTTGACATCCATCTGCCAAATTTCATAATCATAAAATGCGGCAATCGCTAACATGATTCGGACAGACTTAAGCATCGCTACAGGTGAGAAAGTCTCATCGTAGTCAACCCCTTGAACTTGTCGAAAACCTTTCGCGACAAGTCGAGCTTTGTAGACAGTAACATTACCATCAGCGTCAGTCTTTTTCTTGAAGATCCATTTATTCTCAATTGCTTGCCGACCATCGGGCAAGTCAACCAAAGTCCATACTTTGTTCTCATACATGGATCCCATCTCAGATTTCATGGCTTCAAGCCACTTTGCGGAATCTGGGCTCACCATCGCTTCTTCATAGTTTGTAGGTTCATCATGATCTAGTAGCATGACTTCCAGAACAGGATTACCGTACCACTCTGGTGCGGATCTTACTCTGGTTGATCTACGAGGTTCAGTAGTATCTTGATCTGAAGTTTCATGATCATTATCATTAGCTTCCTCACTAACTGGTGTAGGTGTCACTGAAACAGTTTTCTGTGATGTACTACTTTCCAGTAAGGGAGCAGGTACAGTTACCTCGTCAAGTTCTACTTTCCTCCCACTCACTTCTTTCGAGAGAAACTCCTTCTCTAGAAAGGATCCATTCTTAGGAACGAATGTCTTGCCTTCGGATCTGTGATAGAAGGTGTACCCAACAGTCTCCTTTGGGTATCCTATGAAGACACATTTCTCCAATTTGGGTTCGAGCTTATCAAGTTGAAGCTTTTTCACATAAGCATCGCAGCCCCAAACTTTAAGAAACGACAACTTTGGTTTCTTGCCAAACCATAGTTCATAAGGTGTCGTCTCAACGGATTTTGATGGTGCCCTATTTAACGTGAATGCGGCCGTCTCTAAAGCATAACCCCAAAACGATAGCGGTAAATCTGTAAGAGACATCATAGATCGCACCATATCTAGTAAAGTACGATTACGACGTTCGGACACACCATTACGCTGTGGTGTTTCGGGTGGCGTGAGTTGCGAAACTATTCCACAGTTTTTCAAATGTACACCAAACTCGTAACTCAAATATTCTCCTCCACGATCAGATTGTAGAAACTTTATTTTCTTGTTACGATGATTTTCAACTTCACTCTGAAATTCTTTGAACTTTTCAAATGTTTCAGACTTATGTTTCATTAAGTAGATATACCCATATCTGCTTAAATCATCTGTGAAGGTGAGAAAATAATGATATCCGCCACGAGCCTCAATATTCATCGGACCACATACATCGGTATGTATGATTTCCAACAAATCTGTTGCTCTCTCCATAGTACCGGAGAACGGTGTTTTAGTCATCTTGCCCATGAGGCACGGTTCGCAAGTACCAAGTGATTCATAATCAAGTGGTTCCAAAAGTCCATCAGTATGGAGTTTCTTCATGCGCTTTACACCGATATGACCTAAACGACAGTGCCACAAATAAGTTACACTTTCATTATCAACTCTGCATCTTTTGGCTTCAACATTATGAATATGTGTATTACTACTATCGAGATTCAATAAGAATAGACCACTCTTCAAGGGTGCATGACCATAAAAGATATTACTCATATAAATAGAACAACCATTATTCTCTGATTTAAATGAATAACCGTCTCGCATCAAACAAGATCCAGATATAATGTTCATGCTCAACGCTGGCACCTAATAACAATTATTTAGGTCTAATATTAATCCCGAAGGTAGATGTAGAGGTAGCGTGCCGACCGCGATCACATCGACTTTGGAACCGTTTCCCATGCGCATCGTCACCTCGTCCTTTGCCAGTGCCCTCTTATTCCGTAGTCCCTGTTTCGAGTTGCAAATATTAGCAACAGAACCAGTATCAAATACCCAGGTGCTACTGCGAGCTCTAGTAAGGTACACATCAATAACATGTATATCACATATACCTTTGTTCACCTTGCCATCCTTCTTATCCGCCAAATACTTGGGGCAGTTCCGCTTCCAGTGACCAGTCTGCTTGCAGTAGAAGCACTCAGTTTCAGGCTTAGGTCCAGACTTGGGTTTCTTCTCTTGAGCAGCAACTTGCTTGCCGTTCTTCTTGAAGTTCCCCTTCTTCTTCCCTTTGCCCTTTTTCTTGAAACTAGTGGTCTTGTTAACCATCAACACTTGATGCTCCTTCTTGATTTCTACCTCCGCAGCTTTCAGCATTGCGAAGAGCTCGGGAATAGTCTTGTTCATCCCTTGCATATTATAGTTCATCACGAAGCTCTTGTAGCTTGGTGGCAGTGATTGGAGAATTCTGTCAATGACGCAATCATCTGGAAGATTAACTCCCAATTGAATCAAGTGATTATTATACCCAGACATTTTGAGTATATGCTCACTGACAGAACTGTTCTCCTCCATCTTGCAGCTATAGAACTTATTGGAGACTTCATATCTCTCAATCCGGGCATTTGCTTGAAATATTAACTTCAACTCCTGGAACATCTCATATGCTCCATGACGTTCAAAACGTCGTTGAAGTCCCGATTCTAAGCCGTAAAGCATGGCACACTGAACTATCGAGTAGTCATCAGCTTTGCTCTGCCAGACGTTCATAACATCTGGTGTTGCTCCAGCAGCAGGCCTGGCACCCAGCGGTGCTTCCAGGACGTAATTCTTCTGAGCAGCAATGAGGATAATCCTCAAGTTACGGACCTAGTCCGTATAGTTTCTACCATCATCTTTCAACTTTGCTTTCTCAAGGAACGCATTAAAATTCAACGGAACAACAGCACGAGCCATCTATCTACAATCAACATAAACAAGCAAGATACTATCAGGTACTAAGTTCATGATAAGTTTAAGTTCAATTAATCAAATTACTTAAGAACTCCCACTTAGATAGACATCCCTCTAATCTTCTAAGTGATTACGTGATCCAAATCAACTAAACCATAACCGATCATCACGTGAGATGGAGTAGTTTTCAATGGTGAACATCGTTATGTTGATCATATCTACTATATGATTCACGCTCGACCTTTCGGTCTCCGTGTTCCGAGGCCATATCTGCATATGATAGGCTCGTCAAGTTTAACCTGAGTATTCTGCGTGTGCAAAACTGGCTTGCACCCGTTGTAGATGGACGTAGAGCTTATCACACCCGATCATCACATGGTGTCTGGGCACGACGAACTTTGGCAACGGTGCATACTCAGGGAGAACACTTCTTGATAATTTAGTGAGAGATCATCTTATAATGCTACCGTCAATCAAAGCAAGATAAGATGCATAAAAAGATAAACATCACATGCAATCAATATAAGTGATATGATATGGCCATCATCATGTTGTGCTTGTGATCTCCATCTCCGAAGCACCGTCATGATCATCATCGTCACCGGCGCGACACCTTGATCTCCATCGTAGCATTGTTGTCGTCTCGCCAATCTTATGCTTCCACGGCTATCACTAGCGTTTAGTAATAAAGTAAAGCATTACATCATGATTGCATTGCATACAATAAAGCGACAACCATATGGCTCCTACCAGTTGCCGATAACTCGGTTACAAAACATGATCATCTCATACAATAAAATTCAGCATCATGCCTTGACCATATCACATCACAACATGCCCTGCAAAAAAAAGTTAGACGTCCTCTACTTTGTTGTTGCAAGTTTTACGTGGCTGCTACGGGCTTAAGCAAGAACCAATCTCACCTACGCATCAAAACCACAACGATAGTTTGTCAAATAGACTCCGTTTTAACCTTCGCAAGGACCGGGCGTAGCCACACTTGGTTCAACTAAAGTTGGAGAGACAGTCGCCCGCAAGCCACCTATGTGCAAAGCACGTCGGGGGAACCGGTCTCGCGTAAGCGTACGCGTAATGTTGGTCCGGGTCGTCTCGTCCAACAATGCCGCCGAACCAAAGTATGACATGCTGGTAGGCAGTATGACTTATATCGCCCACAACTCACTTGTGTTCTACTCGTGCATATAACATCAACATAAATAACCTAGGCTCGGATGCCACTGTTGGGTTTCGTAGTAATTTGAAAAAAATTCCTACGCACACGCAAGATCATGTGATGCATAGCAACGAGAGGGGAGAGTGTTGTCTACATACCCAACGCAGACCGACTGCGGAAGCGCTGACACAACGTAGAGGAAGTAGTCGTACGTCTTCACGATCCAACCGATCAAGCACCGAAACTACGGCACCTCCGAGTTCGAGCACACGTTCAGCTCGATGACGATCCCAGGACTCCGATCCAGCAAAGTATCGGGGAAGAGTTCCGTCAGCACGACGGCGTGGTGACGATCTTGATGTACTACAGCAGCAGGGCTTCGCCTAAACTCCGCTACAGTATTATCGAGGAATATGGTGGCTGGGGGCACCGCACACGGCTAAGGAATAGATCACGTGGATCAACTTGTGTGTTTCTGGGGTGCCTCTGCCTCAGTATATAAAGGAGCCAAGGGGGAGGGGGGCGCCGTCCAGGAGGAGGGCGCAGGAGGAGTCCTACTCCTTCCGGGAGTAGGACCCCCCCCCCAATCCTAGTTGGACTAGGATTCCCCGAGGGGAAAGAGGGAGAGGGGGGCCGGCCACCTCTCCTAGTCCTAATAGGACTAGGGGAGGGGGGAGGCGTGCAGCCACCTTGGGCTGCCCCTTTCTCCTTTCCACTAAAGCCCATGAAGGCCCATATGGCTCCCGGGGGGTTCCGGTAACCTCCCGGTACTCCGGTAAAATCCCGATTTCACCCGGAACACTTCCGATATCCAAACATAGGCTTCCAATATATCAATATTTACGTCTCGGCCATTTCGAGACTCCTCGTCATGTCCGTGATCACATCCGGGACTCCGAACAACCTTCGGTACATCAAAATGCACAAACTCATAATATAACTGTCATCGTAACCTTAAGCGTGCGGACCCTACGGGTTCGAGAACAATGTAGACATGACCGAGACATGTCTCCGGTTAATAACCAATAGCGGGACCTGGATGCCCATATTGGCTCCTACATATTCTACGAAGATCTTTATCGGTCAGACCGCACAACAACATACGTTGTTCCCTTTGTCATCGGTATGTTACTTGCCCGAGATTCGATCGTCGGTATCCAATACCTAGTTCAATCTCGTTACCGGCAAGTCTCTTTACTCGTTCCGTAATACATCATCTCACAACTAACATATTAGTTGTAATGCTTGCAAGGCTTATGTGATGTGCATTACCGAGAGGGCCTAGAGATACCTCTCCGACAATCGGAGTGACAAATCCTAATCTCGAAATACGCCAACCCAACATGTACCTTTGGAGACACCTGTAATGCTCCTTTATAATCACCCAGTTACGTTGTGACGTTTGGTAGCACCCAAAGTGTTCCTCCGGCAAACGGGAGTCGCATAATCTCATAGTTATAGGAACATGTATAAGTCATGAAGAAAGCAATAGCAACATACTAAACGATCGGGTGCTAAGCTAATGGAATGGGTCATGTCAATCAGATCATTCAACTAATGATGTGACCTCGTTAATCAAATAACAACTCATTGTTCATGGTTAGGAAACATAACCATCTTTGATTAACGAGCTAGTCAAGTAGAGGCATACTAGTGACACTTTGTTTGTCTATGTATTCACACATGTATTATGTTTCCGGTTAATACAATTCTAGCATGAATAATAAACATTTATCATGATTATAAGGAAATAAATAATAACTTTATTATTGCCTCTAGGGCATATTTCCTTCAGTTGTGAGGAATGCTTCATCCCAAAACTTGAGTGGCATAGACGCATTTGCGAGAAGTGAGAGGCCAACCTCAATGATGTGCCGGTGTTTGCGTTCGGCGGAGCCGTTTTGTTGGTGTGCGTGCAGGCAAGAGACGTGATGGGAAATTCCCAATTTTTGGAAGAATGAGTTGAGTTTCTCATACTCACCACCCCAGTCCGATTGGACTGAAATAATCTTTGGGTCAAACTTACGTTCAACGAGTGCTTGAAAACTTTGAAAAACTTGAAACACATCGGATTTATTTTTGATAAGATAGATCCAAGTAAACTTACTATAATCATCAATAAAGCTTACATAGTATTTGTGTCTACCAACAGAGATGGGTGCTTGCCCCCATACATTAGAGAAAATTAGCTCTAATGGTTGAGATGAAACACTTGTTGACATGGGGTAAGGGCGTAAGGCAATTGATGACTTTATGCTCTCTGACAAGAATCACACACTGTTTCTAAGCTATACTCACCAACAAAAGGGAGTTTATTTTTCCTAAGCACTCGTTGAACAATAGTAAAGGACGGATGACCTAATCGATCGTGCTACCTTGCCGAAGATAGCTTTGTGACACCAAGAACTTGTTTATTTGACGACCTAAAGCGAGGAATCAACGGATAGAGACCACCAACGCATCTACCTTTGTAGAGCACCCTCCTCGTTGCCTGATCCTTTATCAAAAAGAAAAGGGGTGAAACTCAAGGAATACATGATTGTCTAAGGCAATACGATGTACGGAAAGAAGATTTTTGTTTGCATGAGGAGAGTAAAGGATCTTGCGTAGATGAATAGAACGACTAGGGTTTTCAATTCTGAATAAGCAATGTGATCTATCCTCATACCTGAACCATTCGCACCATGGATTTGTTCCTGTCCACAGAACTTCTCCCGCACCGTGAGCTTCTCCAGGTCGCCGGTGAGATGATCGGTTGCCCCACTGTCGACGTACCAATTTGTATCGACGCCGTATTGAGTAGCAGCTGCAACCTTTTCTTCTAGTGCATCATCATCGAAACGGTACCAACAGTCCTTGGCACTGTGCCCGAACTTACCACAAATCTGGCATTGGATTGGGTCGTTGTTCCTGGCGTTGTTGCCAGGTGCAGGGCCGCCTAGACCTCCGGGACCTCCTGGGCCGGGACGGGAACCCTTGTTGTTGGAGTAGAAAGGGCGCCCGTTGCCTTGCCGTTTCTTGTAGCCGCCACCGCCGTTGTTCTGCTTCTTGTACCCGCCGCCGTTTTGCTTCTGTGGCGGAGGAGGAGGGCCACCACGACGAGCAGCAAGATTGGCAGAAGACTTGAAGCCACTGGTGCCTCCACCCCACCTATGAAGAGCTCGACGTGCTGGTCGAAGTTGCAGACCGCCGAGTAGAGGAAGTCGACGGTGACCGGCTTGGTGCGGGCGTCCAGAGCCGAGACTACAGAGTTGTAGTCAAGGTCTAGCCCCGCAATGATGAAGGAGAGGAGTTCGTCCGCTTCCAGTGGCCTCCCAGCAGCGGCGAGTTCGTCCGCCAGTGATCGCATCCGGCAAAAGTAGACCGAAGCAGATTGCGTTCCCTTCTGAGCATTGGCTAAAGCTATGCGGATGTTATTGATGCGGGAACGAGATTGTGAGGCAAACGTATTACCCAGGGAAGTCCACATCGCGTGCGACGTCTTGATGGAGACGACAGAGACGAGCACGTCTCTCGTCAGGTTGCTGAGGATGTGCCTGAGGACCTGCTGGTCCTGCCGAACCCATGCTTCATATGTCGGGTTGGGGATGTCCTGCTCCTTGCCATCCTTGTCCTTGGCAGTGATCAGCTTCTTCGGTGCAGGGATGGAGCCGACGAGGTAGCCATATAGGCCAGCGCCAAGGAAGTGGGGGAGGATCTGAGCCCTCCAGAGGAGATAGTTCTCCCTGGTTAACTTCTCCGGAACCTGAGGACTGAGGCTGGAGAGGGTAGAGGTGGAGGAGGAGGATGCCATGGATTTGTTTTGGTGTAGATCGGTTTGTCTCAGAACGAAGGGGAAGAGGTCGCTCTGATACCATGTAGAAAACGATGGGAAGCGTTCTACCCTCTTGTGAGAGGGCCGTGTGGTATTTATTGATAGAGATGGGGCATATCCCATGATCGCATACATGTCTTGGAGTACAAGGGATTAGGAGATAGAGATGAAGTAGTTTAAGTAGATACTAATCTATCTCTAGTCTAACCAGAACTCCAACTAACTATATATGTGCGCCTAGGGCAGGGCCACATGAGATATATTTCAACACTGTATATGTTATTGGGAATTTCAAAGCATCTGTATGATGGTTACTTTAACTGAACAGGAGGTGAAAGAAAAGGATGAACACCTTCTTTTTTGCATGTCATAATACATTTCGTTTGTCTTTCAATAAAATAATTCAACTCCTCTTTTCTGAGTTTTGTGAAACAGTCTGAACCCTATTTGTAAAATGAACCATCTAGACTAATTCAAGTAAGAAGCAAAGCAAATGCTCAAAATAAACCCTTACAGCCACCAGTAACAACAATGCTCAAACAAATTATTATGACAAGTTGCCCAGTAAGAAGCAAAATGAAGCTAGCTCAAAAGAACCCTTACTGCAGGCCAGTAACACAGGAGTTGCCCATAGCTCTTGCACTTGGTCTCTCCAGGAATCCTCTGCAATCAAAATCAATCACCGTGTCATAAATCAACATATATACGCTCCGCTAAGAACATACAGAGTTGTGGTACATTAGAAACAAATGAACATGATAATCTCAAAAGGCACGGCAGATCTCAACCAAATATCTACCGCCAAAAAGGGAAATGAAGATCAAGAGCTCCACAAACGCAGAAAATTGTAATCGAGAAAAAGCACGTAGCCAAGAACTTGCTTCAGAAAACCACAACCCATGAGCAAGTAATAATAATTAATAATCCTACCAAAATAAAATGGCAAGTTTGTCCCTTTGATAGATCACTGGATCGGTTAGGGTTAGGAATTCTCCGGTAGACCTACTTCTGCTGGTGCACACGAACTCGATCCAGCGCCGACCATGGTGAAGTAGGGGCCGATGATGGCAGAGAGATGACGACGGTGATGGAACTTCCCGTCAGCACCGCGCTAACCCTAGATCGGAAGGGATTGTCGGTGGGGTTTGTGGCAGCGATTAACCTCGTAAGTCGTGCCCCGGCCCCCACCTCTTTTTATATAGCGCGGGTCACAGGGGGGCACCAACCATGGTTTGGTTGGGCGCCCCCGATCAGGGCGCGAGTCAAGGGCCCGTTCGACCCGTTGGGTTCGAACGGGATAGAGATCAACCTAACATTCTCCCCCTTGATCTCAACTTTACTTTTAACTTTATACTTTCTAGTTTATTTGTTTCATCACATATTGGTACATAGAGCATGTTTCATCGTCACAGCTTAATTGCCGTTAGAATCATACAGCTACAACATACGTTATGATCAGAAGCAAATTCTGTTCCTTTTGGGCATATCCAGAAATCATAAGGCTTTCCCTTAAACCCATGCCGGCTAAGTGTTCCTTGAACACATTGGGTGGTAAGCCTTTCGTTAGCGGATCCACAAGCATATCCTTTGTCCTTGTATGCTCGAGACTTATAGTTTGATCCTGGATTTTATCTTTCACAACATAATACCTTATCTCTATTATTTTGGCAGCATTACTCGACTTGTTGTTGTGAGCGTAAAATACTGCGGGTTGGTTGTCGCAGTACATCTTTAGTGGTTTGTGAATACAATCTACCACTTTCAAGTCGGGTACAAATTTCTTTAGCCATATCGCCTGCCCCGTGGCTTCAAAGCATGCTATGAATTCTGCATACATCGTGGATGATGCAACTATCGACTGTTTGGAGCTTTTCCACGAAATAGCTCCCCCAGCGAGAGTGAAGACGTATCCTGACGTGGATTTTTGATCATCTCTGTCCCCCGCAAAATCTGCGTCTGAATACCCTTTTATCTCTAGGGCATGACTTCTCCTGTATATTAGCATGTAGTCCTTCGTGCCTTGCGCATAACGCAATGCTTTCTTTACCATCTTCCAGTGCTCCATGCCTGGATTCTCTTGATATCTACCGAGTACCCCGGTGATAAAAGCTAAGTCAGGGCGAGTGCACACTTGTGCATACTGTAAGCTGCCAACTGCCGAAGCATATGGTACTGCTTTCATTTGATCGATCTCGTACTGGTTCTTGGGACATTGGAATTTCCCAAAACTATCACCCTTGACTATAGGAGCAGGTGTGGCTTTACTCGCATGCATATTATACTTTTTAAGAACCTTTTCTAAATATGCTTTCTGCGATAGTCCTAAGACTCCATTGTTCCTATCTGGGTGAATTTCTATGCCCAAAACATATGATGCTTCACCTAGATCTGTTATGTCAAAATTTGAGGATAAGTATTTCTTTGTTTCTTGTAGTAGACTAACATCACTACTAGCAAGCAGGATATCATCCACATACAAGATTAGGAAAATATATTTCCCATTTTTAAACTTTGCATAAATGCAATTATCCTCAATATTTTCTTTAAATCCAAAACTTTTAATCGTTTGATTAAACTTTAGATACCATTGGCGAGAGGCTTGTCTTAATCCATAAATGGATTTCTTTAGGCGGCATCCCATATTTTCCTTGCCTTCCATGATAAAACCATTGGGTTGTTTCATGTAGACCTTTTCTTTTAAATCACCATTCAGAAATGTTGTCTTAACATCCATTTGATGTAACTCTAAATCAAAATGAGCAACTGATGCCATTATGATTCTGAAGGAATCCTTACATGAGACTGGAGAAAATGTCTCATTGTAATCTATCCCTTCTCTTTGTGTAAATCCTTTTGCCACGAGTCGTGCTTTATACTTTTCTATATTCCCTTTAGAGTCATACTTAATTTTGTAGACCCATTTACAGCCTACTGTTTTGGCTCCTTTAGGAATTTCCTCTAAGTCCCAAACATCTTTGGAACTCATCGATTTCATCTTGTCTTCCATTGCCTTCATCCACTTCGATAAATGAGAGCTTCTCATGGCTTCTTCATATGAGGTGGGATCTTTTTCCATATGAACCATTTCTGTGTTATAAACTTTAAAGTCAGTAGAAATAGCTGACTTTCTTGGTCTTGTAGACCTTCTAAGGGCCTCATTTTTTGGCACATTTTGTGCCTCAACTTCTGGAACTTCTTCTAAAATTTGATGTTGCACCTCCCTTTCATGCTCAACAATGGGTTCAATCAACTCCTGACGGACAAGTTCCGGGTCTACTCCCATAGTTGTCATGAGTGGAGTTGCAACTGGTAGTGAGAAAAATGGCTCCTGAATCATCGGATTAGGTGCATGCACCCTCTTCTCCTCAAGATCAATTTTCTGAGCTACCAAGCTACGCCTCATCATTTCGTCCTCTAAGAATACTGCATGTCTCGTTTCTACAAACTTTGTATATTTGTCTGGGCAGTAGAAACGTAAACCTTTTGATCTGTCTGGATAGCCAATGAAGTGGCAACTTACTATTTTGGGATCTAACTTTACAATGTTTAGATTAAACATTTTGGCCTCAGCAGGGCACCCCCACACCCTGAAGTGTTGTAGGGAGGGCACCCTTCCTGTCCATAGCTCGTACGGTGTTTTGGGCACCGACTTTCTTGGTACTCTATTGAGAATGTGAATGGCGGTTTTAAGTGCCTCCATCCATAATCCAAATGGCAAGTTGGAATAACTCATCATGCTGCGCACCATATCCATAAGTGTACGGTTGCGCCTTTCAGCTACTCCATTTTGTTGAGGCTCGCCCGACATTGAATATTGGGCTATTATGCCAGTCTCCTGCAAGAACTTTGCAAAAGGTCCAGGGACTTGGCCATATGGAGTGTGCCGACCGTAGTACTCTCCCCCACGGTCGGACCTTACTATCTTTATTCTTTTATTATGCTGATTTTCAACCTTAGCTTTGAATATTTTAAATTTATCCAACGCTTTAGATCTTTCTTTGATTGGATAAATATAACCATAGAGAGAGTAATCATCTGTGAATGTTATGGACGAGTCATATCCATCCACACTTTTCACCGGAAATGGTCCACAAATGTCAGTGTGGATGATTTCTAGTGTGCTTGTGCTATGGATTGCACATTTTTTTTATTTGTTTTATATACTTTCCTTTAATGCAATCTACGCATTGTTCTAAGTCTGAGAATTCTAACGGAGGAAGAATTTCACTTTTGACTAATCTTTCTATTCCCCCCTTCGAAATATGGCCCAAGCGACAGTGCCATAATTTCGATGAGTCGAATGTTCTCTTTCTTTTCTTTTGTTCTTTATTCGACGCGGAAACATGTTCATTCACATTGCATACAGAATGCACTTTTTCACGAAGTGATAACAAATAAAGCTCACCGTGTAGTAAAGCATTACCCACATAAGCATTATTATACCATATGGCACACTTGCCATGTCCAAAATAACACTCATAATTTTCTTTGTCCAAACATGAAACGCTAATTAAGTTTCTATTACATGAAAGAACATAAAGAACATCTCTAAGTAGAAGCTTGAATCCATCAGCTAACTCCAAGGAGATGTCGCCGACAGCTTCAACTTTCGCTTGAATTCCATTGGCTACTTCAATGCCTCTTTCTCTTCTTAGCATAGTCCAGGTCGAATGGAATCCCTGTAAACAATTTGCAACATGAACAGTTGCCCCTGAGTCAATCCACCAAGTAGATTTTGAAAATTGTGTGTGCAAGAATTCATTAACTAAGGAAACAATGTTGTTACCTTGCTTTGCCATTAAGGACTTCAGCCAAACAGGGCAGTCTTTCTTGTAATGCCCGGTCTGCTTATAGTGGAGACAAGTGTCTTTGTCCACTAGGAAAGACTGTTGCTGACGCTGATGCTGATAGGGAGCTTTTCCTTGTGGCTTTGAAGGAGAACTTTTGTTGTTTTGATTGTAGTTCTTTTTCTTGTGATCCTTCACATAGTTAAGTGTACCACCATGTGAGGCTTTTAGTCTGTCCTCTTCTTGGACACACATCGCTATTGTCTTTTCAATGTCCCATGTTCCAGGTGACATATTGTAGTTCACAACAAAAGTTTCAAACTTCTTTGGCAGCGAAGCTATGACCAGGTGGACCGGGAGCTTTGGTTTGATCTCCAAATCCTCATCCATGGGCTTTAACTTTGCTGCCATATTGCTCATCCTGAGGATGTACTCTCTTATTCCACCACATGTGTAGTGTTCTGTCACCAGTTGTTTTAACACCTGGGTGACATATATCTTTGAAGAGCCAGTGAACTGGCTCTTTATTTTTGTAAGCAACTCCCCTGCGGAAGTGCACTCTGCAATGGAGCCCACAATGGTGCTCTCAATTGTATTCTTTATAAAGGCCATGCACTTTTTGTTTGCATTGACCCACTTTTGGTTTTCTATGATGTAGGACATCTCCAAAGGAGCACAATCCCCCCTCTTTTTAGCCCATGCAGCATCATCATCAGTGGTCTCTCTTACTGGCTCTGTAGGTATGACCAGTTGTGGTTCATCCAGAACCCAGTCCAGATCAGCACAGACAAATGCCAGTTCAACTTTCTTCCTCCACTCAGTGTGATTGTCACCTCTGAGTGTCGGAACTTCTTTTAGGCAACTCATCAAGTGAAAGCCTCCTGAAATCAAAATTTAAGTGACATCAATATAACAATCATATGCATTAATCTAATGTTGGTCAAATTAAACATATAATTGTCTATGCAATTAAATCTATATTACCGTTGGGCAAAAATTAGAAATAAATGCACCTTTAAATTTCAATAATAAAACATAATCATGTTATTAATAACGTTGGCCATAAACATACCATAATCATATTCATTCTAATAATCACTTTAACATGCTCTTAAAAACATAATTCTATTTAAACTTTTATTTTCTTTGTAAAAGAGCACTATTAATTATTTACGCAACGGAAAAACATGAATAAAAAATTCATGAACTTTTTACATTTTACAGAAACTTTTCTTTGACTAAATAAAAAATCATGAACTTTTTTATTTTCTTTATAAAAATTCATGAACATTTCTTTTCTGAGAATTTCCTATTTTCATTTTCAGAAACTTTTACTGTATACTTTTCTATTTTCTAAACAAAAAAATTCGTTGGAAAAAGTTGCATAGAAAAACTATGTGAAATTTGCCCCAAACAATAGGCAAAAAACAGAAAACGTCGGCTCAGTCGCTCTGCTTTTCGGCCCAGCCAGCGGGTGCAGCCTCCCTTTCGGCCCAGCTGCCTGCCAGCGGCCCAGCGCGCACGCGAGCCGGCCATAGCCCAGCCGCTCACTCATAATCGGCCCAGCGGCCCAAAAACCAGCGCTAGGGTTTGCTGGTGGCCGTCGGATTCAATCCGACGGTCCAGCGCGAGATCCGCTCGATCAAAACAGGTCGCAGGCCATCGGGAGGAAAACCCTAGGACTCATCCCCCCCCCCCCCCCGCGCCGCTCGCTGCTTATGTCTCTCTGCGGCGGCGGGTCTATGCCAGTGCTCTGGTCGCGCCGACAGCGAGCCGGCGACGGCGTCAGACGCCACCGCCCGACGGCTCTTTCCCTTCCCCTTCTGTTCCTGTCCACATCTTGGGGCATGGCGAGGGAGAGAGGGACGCAGCTGCGCCCTCCTCTGTTCCCCATCTCGCCCATGGTTCTCTCTAGCTGCCGGCCAGCCGCCGACGGCGAGGCTCCTCGGCTTAACAAGGGTCCTCCTTTCCTTTCCCCTTCTCTGTTTCCTCCCTCCCTCTATCCACCGAAACCAGTGAGAGAGAGAGAGGGATCAGAGGCGCCAACAGAGCCCTGCTCTGCTCCTTTGTGCGATACAGCGGCGCCTCCCCTGTCCCCCTTGCCGGTGCGCGCGAGCTCCCGAAGGAGAGCGTGTCGTCGTCAAGCGGTTCGGTGGTGGTGCCCTTTGCCCCTTGCGGGGTAGTGTTCTTCGTCCCGGATCCTCGGCGTGCCGATGCGATTCGGGATCAAGAGGAACGGCGCGGCCGGAGCGGCGGTGCAACTTTTCTTTTGAGATTTCTTTGCCCTCTTTTTGCTGTTAGGGTTCTTTGGGGAGGGGAACTTTTTTTCTTTGTGATCTATATCAACTGAAAAATCCTATACCCAACTTGTCTGATACCATTGATAGATCACTGGATCGGTTAGGGTTAGGAATTTTCCGATAGACCTACCTTCTGCTGGTGCAGACGAACTCGATCCAGCGCCGGCCATGGTGAAGTAGGGGCCGGTGATGGCAGAGAGATGGCGACGGTGATGGAGCTTCCCGTGAGCGCCGCGCTAACCCTACATCGGAAGGGATTGTCGGTAGGGCTTGTGGCAGCGATTAACCTCGTAAGTTGTGCCCTGGCCCCCACCTCTGTTTATATAGCGCGGGTCACAAGGGCCCACCAACCATGGTTTGGTTGGGCGCCCCCGATCAGGGCGCGAGTCAAGGGCCCGTTTGACCCGTTGGGTTCGAACGGGATAGAGATCAACCTAACACCCTTCACTTTCCTTCTCCCCACCTCACAATACAGAGTTAGATCTGTGCAGATCATAGGCAAAAGATCAAGATGACCTTCCAAGGCAGCGAAGGTCTCAACCAAAATAATTGTTAGTGAACGACTAGTAAGTATGCACGTGCAACGCACGTCTCGACTAATATTATAATCATATATGACAATTGTAAAAATATTTTCTTCATTCACAACTATAATATGTGTTTGAATATTTTAACATAGACTACATACTGATTGCAATAAGTGAACAAACACACTAAAACATGTCTATATACATCCGATTAACAATACATAGTTCAAAAACCAGTATGTAGACAAAGAGGAAACAAAATAAACAGAAGAGGAATTGAACTTTGTACATGCCTTTATCCTTTTCTTCTCGTATCTATGAAGTTCACATGCAGTTCTCCTCCATGGTTTAAAAAACCCGAAGAGAAATGACTAAATAACTCATTAAAGCCCGGAACTCGTCCAACATGATCTTCTCAGAGGACATAAAAGAATGACTATAATATCCAACTCATTGTTGGCGACGGTCTTAAATGTAATTAGTATAGCAGTGCCAATCTCATGTCATGTCTCATGAGGAACTTCTTCATCCTTGCTTGAAGAATAGATCGTCGAGTGAGGTGTCATACTCGGTCCTCCTGAAGCTCTCTTTGCCTAATCTTAGTCTTGCCAGCCCGTGCTTCGCGGTGTCCAAACAAGAGGCAACTTCTTTTGGAATTTTCTAGGTGCCCCGTAATGTACACACACACAAAATATGTGAGGACCCCAGTTAGAAAACCGTGGAAAAACAATAAGATCAAGTGAGGAAATAGTGAAAACTTACATACCATCATTTGCACTTCGGTCTTAGTCCTAGTGAAGCGGTGTATGAAGGATGGCCATGTGACACATGGCAGAGCGGCAATAGGTTGCACAATTTAGCTATGGCATAATAACAATTAGTTAATTGAACTGTGTATGACAAAATACAAGACAAAATGAGAAAAAGACACAACAAATATGTCCCAAAAAAGGACCAGCTACTCTGCGAACCAATTTTCGAAAATAATTGACAACTTTGAAACTTTCAGCTAGAATACCGATTAATGGAGCTAGAATACCGACTAATGGACAGATTATAGCAACACAAAAAATGAAATAAAAGTTCTAGGATAGGTGAAGCGCTGCAAGCATGTATGTAGCTCTGAGCATAAAACTCAGTCACAAATTCCTACGTGTATCAATCTAGTTTGGAACACCCTACTCTGAATTTCCTTCAGAGCAAGAGCACCGCTATGTTTTCGCAAAAATCTTCTCAAGCTAAAATCTGCCCCTCAGAAAGCGGCAAGTAGCCAGTGGAAACACATATCATAGCTGATCAAGAAACAGGTCATTGTGTCTACCAATACATTCAATCATCAGTCGAATTGACAAATTGGCAATACAAAGAATGCCAAGATTGATAAATGAATAGTCATTTCTCTTAGTTCCTTTCAGGCTCATCTTGTTTGCAAATGAGCAGTTCATCAACATCAGTAGTACCAAACCCATATCCATCTCACCGTCCTTGTGCACGAACAGGGAGCATGCCAACTTACCAAAGGACAAGGATGCAGGTCAAGGAGAGGTGCTAGTTGATGCTGATGGAAATGGGCTTGATCTCCTTCAGTGCAGTGGATGAGATGGCAGTGACAATCTGTTCACGTGCATCATTCCATATTTCTCACCAATGCCTACAATTTATGGAATAAGATCATATCATGAAAAAACAAATAGACTGAAGAAAGAATATAGTAAGGACAATTTTTTTAGGGAATATGACTAAAAACACTGATTGACAAAAAGAAAAAAAAAACAAGAGGATCTGAAGACTGATATATAACTAAAATCTCAGGATTAAAAGACTGAAGAATGATGCATTTGTTGCCGTAACAATTTTACATTCAGTTAAAGAAGTGTGCTGATATCTAGATACAACAGATGGATACCCTGTCCTGCATCATGCGTTCATGCATGTCGATCTGTAGCGATGGCATCGTTGCCATGATCGCCCCTTCCATAGATCCAACTTGTCATAGCCGGATTCATGCAGATCGAGGTCACAGTCACCGGATCCGTGCAGATCAAGGTCGTGTTCACCAAATCCGTGCACATCCAACTTCCAGATACCTACTGACAATGGTATAAATTCTTGTCCTTTTCTGACTGTTTTTCTGGAGCACAACATTTAGTTTTATCCTTGTTATCAAATCCGTGCACATCCAACTTCCAGATACCTACTGACAATGGACTTCCCTGCTGTCCTTTGGTTTGGAGGAATTTTGTAAGATTTTCATAGGATAGGATTTCTATAGGAAAAATTCCTTCAGAGCTCTTTGGTTTGTAGGAATGAAATCATATTCCTGTGGAGGAATTCTTCCTATCCTTCACATTTCATAGGAAAATAAACATTAGCCTAGACTCAATGGAAAAAATCCTATGGCGTGAATCAAAGGGCATCTCCTTTTCTATTCCTATGCATAGGATTTGAGATGCATGTCATCTCATTTCCTATGACTTTCCTATTTCTATGATTTTCCAATCCTATGAACCAAAGGAGGCCTAAAGCGTAAACATGCATTTCCTTACCTGCCCTGCTCTTGGCCATCTACGAACTGCGTGCTTGTAAGGGATCGAGGCCGCCCACCCCACCTGAACAACCCATGGTTGCTGTTGATTTAGGTGATTTCCCAACATAATTTTTTGTTTGTCTAGGGCTCTAGGCCGTAACTTTTTGGTTGATTCATTCAACTTTATAGCTGCATAGAATCGATGAACTCAGGGCACTAACAGATTTCTCCTCGATTGGAATGTTCAGACCATCAAAATAGAGAATGAAAAGCTTTGTGAGCATAAACACAAACACTTGGTGGTCAGGGTTTTTTCGGATTATCCTATTTATGCGATCTGAGGCATGAATCAACAAAAATAATGTGTATGCGCCAACGCAAGGACCCCAGCTCATTCCACGGTATGGTATAGTGGGCGAGATAATTTATTAATCTTCTCTCTGCTTCAAGGAAGAGACGAATGAAACTACTGACCTTTCTCTGGCCAGCGGGCAGAGGGCATGGGATGGTGTTGTGCATGTCTAGCGGCGGGAGGAAGGAGGAGCTGGCATCAGGGAGCACGACGACAGCAGGGAAGTCCATGCTGCGGCACGCCGGAAGCCGGAGGAACGCGCCGCCTACACGCACGCGCCCTCCACCCCAGAGCCGCCATGGCACCGTCACGCCCCCCGTGCCACAAGGGCCGGCTCCCTCAGCTTCGCCGCCGCGTCCTGGCCGCCTATTGTGTTCGGCGCTGCCGCCGATGGTCGAGGGACCCCGCCGCCGACGACGAAGGCCGAGCCCGCTGCGTCCCGCGCCACCGCCGCTACTCGATAGAGGAGAGGGACCACGCCGCCCGTCGGCGTAGGCCAAGCCCGCTGCACCCCGCTCCACTGCCGCTGCTCGAGGAAGGAAGGTCGTGCGCCGCTGGGGGTGTTTGTTTCATTTAGTCCCAAATGACTAGTTTAGTCCTAAAAAATCCCTTTCGTTTGGTAAAAAAGTCTTTAAGAGAGGAACTTTTTCTAGTCCCTACACAAAAAAAAGTCTCTGGAAACAAACACCCCCTTATTTTAGCGAGCTACGGCGGCGATAGGTGCGAGAAGGCAGGGCTAGAAAGATTTAATCACGGAGAAGTTAGCGATTAGAATTGCGTGATTGTAGGGACGTCGGACGCGTATGTGGAATATTTCTATGCAGGTGAAGCACGGTCAGTCAATGGAAATTGCTACGCGCACACGGTAAAGGTATTAGATCAACTATGGCTGTTAGATTCAGATTTGTGTGACTAATCGTGCGGTGGGGAATGGATCGTCCGGTGTGCTGGGCTAATTACGGGGTGTATTTAAGAAATTTCTTGTTGGATTGTCTAATAGTAAGTCGCAGTTTGAGGCGGGTTGTCCACCATTGTAGTTTGCAAATTTGAGCCGTCAAATGTCCGGGACGCTTCCATGGACACTGATTGGACATGCCTCAAATTTTATCATTAATTTGCAACCACATTACCCTATTTTCAAAACATCTATTACATGCAGGGCCATGCACGACAATCTTCCTGTTCGATTTGGGCCCATTGGGCTGTCAAAACACACTAAAAATTGCTTACTGTAGTAGGGCTATCAACGTACGTATGAACGAGACGAACTTGACACTTAATAAACAATCACCAATTTATGAAATACAGTCTACTATCAAGTTATCTCACTCACGCAACAAGAATTGATAGACATACACAACAACAGAGAAGTTTGCCGCCATGCACCAGCGCGACTATTTAAGCCAGTCGGTGTCCGCCTCGCGTGGCAATGTGGGACTAAAATTTGGGTGCACCAATGAGAGAGGATGAAGTTTATGTCGCTGCAGATGGGATCGCTATGACCTGCAGCGGGGTCGGCGGACGCTCCCGGGCACCGCCATATCTATCCCATAGTTGGGCTAGATATGAGGGGTGCCGGTCAGCTCGAACGTTTGAGGCGGGTTTGGAGTACCCGGCTGTAGATGCTCTGAGCACCTCCGAGAGACTAAGCTGACATATCAACTTAAGATTTTATGAAGTCACCGTAGGTGCCTCGTAGTCGACGAAAACGTCTCTTCTCACTGAACACGCATCGTCGAGAGTCCTGAAATTAATGCGAACACCAGTGCTTGAACCCCGGTGGGCTAGGGATACCACTATCCACATAATCATTCAACCACAGATTGGTTCATACAAGGGATTAAACATAATAGAACCAATACTCCCTCTGATCCATATCAATTGACGAACACTTACTAGAACTTTGTACTAAAGTTGTACTAAATATGCGTCAATTAATTTGAATATTCCAATCGACCGACCCGGGTCCAATGGAATTTCAACCGACTCTTACAAGCTTAAGATCTAATATAACCATTTTGCGGGGTTGTAGTTGAAATTTATAGTCGACATGTAGTCTAGAGATGCGAACCAATCTGTGGTTGGGATGGTTAGATGGACAGTGATATTTTCATCCTATCAGGGTTCAAATCATGGTGCTCGCATTTATCCTGGATTTATTTCAGGATTTCGGACAATATGCTTCCGCTCTTCCAGCGGAAGAAGATGTTCTCGTCGATTACGAGGCGCCTACAATGACTTTGTAAAATCTCAAGATGATATGCCGACTCAGTCTCTCAGAGATGCTCGTATGGATAGATGTGCGATGTGCGTTCATAAGGATGAGTGTATGCATGTTTACATGAGCGCTTGTGTTTGTACTGTGTTTAAAAAAAGACATGTAGTCTGGAGATGTAAAGTTGACTTAGCATTGAATCCAAAACATATGTTGTTTCGGGCCAAGGGGAATTTCAACCGGCTTTTGCAAGCTCACGATTTAGGTGGTGTTTGGTTCTCTAGTCCTAGAACTTTTTCTAGACCCAACTAAAAAGTCTCTAGTCCCTAAAAAGTCCTTTCCTGTTTGTTTCTAGAGACTAAAAAGTCCCTAGTCCCTTCCTAGAGGTTATTAAATGACCATGTTACCCCTAGTATATAGAAAAATAACAATCAAATAACATCATGGAGTGGCTGGCCAATGGGTGCATGGAGGGGCATTGTTGGAAAAGTCCCAAAAAGTCTCAAAAAGACTCTCCTTGAGAGTCTTCTTCATTTAGTCTCAAATGCCTAGTTTAGTCCCTAAAAAGTCTCCCCCATTTGGTAAAAAAGTCTGTAAGGAAAATTTTTTCTAGTCCCTACACAAAAAAGTCCGTGGAAACAAACACCCTCTTAACGAAATGGTATTGGGGTTGTTTTTAGAGGAAAAGGGCTCACGCCCTGGCTCCATTCTCACATAATGAAACCAAAGCATTCCTTCTGTTTTAAAATAGATGACTCAATTTTGTACTAATTTTATACTAAAATTAATATAAAGTTGAGTCATCTATTTTGTAACGGAGGAAGTAGTTTACAACAGATGCATGGCGTTAGGTAAACAAACAGAACCTTTGCAAGCTATTCCCTTCATAAAAAAATATAAAAACGTTTAGATCACAACACAAACATGAACTAAACCTCAGTTGTTGCTGCGAGCGCCCAACAGATTCACCTCCATAGATGAAGCCGAGGGAGGGCACTTGGCCCGGGCTGGTGTCATCACCGGCCAAGCAACTTGAGGATCGCCAGGTAACTGCTCTAGCTAGCTAGACATCCACACACCCAAAGCAAACGATCATTGCTTACCCTAGAGAGCAGCGCCCCCACTGAGGCGATGCATCTCAAGATTACCTGCTGCTGCTGGTCATGGAGCTGCGGGTGAAACTTACACTCGGCATGTAGTGGAGAGATGAGTAAATAAAGGTGGAACAATGATACTTTTCACTTTGGCCTTGAACAATGGTCCGTATGTATAGAAATTGCTTGACTGCTTGGGTGGTGCAGTTTGCCCGTCATCTCAAGTACTAGTACACCGCAACGGGGTCGTCTACGACTCCTTTGCCTCATTTGTCTTCTGTTTTACTAAAGTGGGGAGACGCGTACCGCGTGCACGCTGGGCAGCCACTGCCACCACGCATTCCTGGTCTTCTGTTTTACTAAAGTAGGCAGTATCCGTTTTGGGCATGCTGACTACTTGAGGAACCCCACAGCCCCTTACGTGTCGACCTCCCTGTGGTGTGGTGCAGAGACCGGGGCTAACGCAAAAAATAAATCTGCATTTTTTGGAAGAAAAAAATTTATTGGACGGGGGTTGGCTTGAGGCCGCGGGCTTGCATGGAGAACGTGGTCGCCTTCACGCCCGGCTACGCCTGTCGTCTCCTTGGGCTCACGTGCTCGACCATCGCCACCAGTCGGCTCCATCGGGGTCACGATGGAGAGGAAATAAGCTTTAATTTTTTTTCGAACAAATAAGCTTTAATGTTTTCAAGGCAATAATATCATTTCTATCATGTTGTGCACATATGATTATTATCAATTTATCATAAAAGTCGTCCGGTATAACTGAAAAAGAATGTTTGGAAAGCCCCATATTTTATGTTTTTTTTTTGTTTTGAAAATCATAAGGAAATATCACTCCGCCCGAAAATATTTATAGGAGAAATGCATAAAAATGGATGTGTGTAGAACTAAAATACATCTAGATACAACCATTTATCCGACAAGTATTTCCGGACGGAAGGAGTATTTTTTATCTACAATTATAAAAAATGCATCGGCTGCTAGATGTTTAACTTGTCTATTAGTTGATCTGTTAGAGTGCAATCATGATTACATATTGGTAGTGACCTATATATCTATATTCTTGTTCATTTGCATAAATTATGATATGATCATATGCAACGGCCTGAGATCGGGTGCCGCCTCCCTTTCTCCGAACCCTCCCTATCTTCGAACCCTAGCTGTCTCGACCATCCTCTCTCTCCCTTCCTAGTCTCGTCGCTGCTGGAGGGTCCCCTTGGCAAAGCCCAGGCCGGACCCAAGGAAGGTGGCGGCGGGTCACCTGTTTTCCCCCGTCGCGGTGCGATGATGCGCGAGTGTGCGGCGTGTGTGGGGTGGGCGTGCGGTGCGACGGTGGCAAGGTCAGGCTCACAGCGCTGGTGTGGCCTGGAAGTCGGCTCCCGCCCGTTGGTCTGGATCTGACGGACTTCTCCGCTGATCTGTGGCCTTGGGTGTGGGCAGCCAAGGAGGGGATCGATCGGTGGTCGTTGACCTGCGGATCTGGTGGCGGCCTGCTTGTCAGCGCGACGGGAGGCCAAACAGACTGACCAGGGTACGATGCAGTGGCAGATCTAGCGAGATATTACTGAGGGGGCAAATAGCCAAATATAACTCTCTGGAGAGGCCAAATACTATATTTATCTTAGTTTATGTCATCCTAAACAGTGTTTCTTCACAAAATATTCATGGGCTGGGGGGGGGGGCATGGCACCTGCAGCACAACACATAGCTCCGCCGGTGGTACGATGCACGTGGGATTCGGGCCCTGGTTCCCGGATCTGACGGTCATGGTGGCGGTTAACATTCTTGCGATGATACTGGCTAGCGCGGCAGTGGGTTGTAACGTCCAGATGCAATCCTAGTCCCAACAAAGACTTTGCTATCTTCACGGGGGCTACAAGCACATTTGTCACAATCATATTGGGCGCCAACTGTCGTGGTTTTGTCACAGTGGATGTCCTCGTGAAAGGACTTAGTCATGAGGCCATCGCTACTAAGTGATTGCTTGAACGGGGTTGATCGGAATCGAGAGGCGAGGGTTTACCCAGGTTCGGCCCCTCACAGTGGAGGTAAACGTGTAACATCCCAAATTTTCAATTTGGAATGTTATACATTAGATCATCATTGCATACCATATTTTATTTTGCATTTTGGTTGATCCTAGAAATTCTACGCAACTCAATGACCCACGGAGAGAGTTGGGGATTTCGTTATTTTCATATTTGAGTTTTCTCAAATTTTGAGAATAGAATCATTTGATTTTATTTATTTTATCATCAATTATTTCTATTACAAAAATATGAGAGAGTGAATAAAACGACTTTCCCAAAATAAAGAAATATTGAGGATTTAATAATAAAATCAAATAATATTTTATTTCGGAGTTTTTCGGTGTTTTATTTGAATTTAGGAAAAATGTGCGTTTTTCAAAATTGCATTTAGGTCCCAAATAAATGTTCACCTTGTGCGGCTTGATTTTAGAAGCCCGCGAAAATTTATTTCAGAATTTTTGGAGTCCGTTTAGTATTTCTTTTTATTTTTCTTCTGCGCATAATTATTAAAAAAAACGCGCACCGACCTAGGGCCGTGTCCGACTAGGACTCCCGGCCCGTTAGGCTATTTAAGCCGGGGGGGAGGCCCAGCCAGAGCTAACCCTAGCCCGAGCCGCCCCCAGCCCCCAGCCCCCAGCCGCTGCCGCCGCCGCCTCGCCGCCGCACGCTCGCCGAGGTTCGTCGCCGCCTCGAAATCCGTGCCGTTTTTTTAATTTTTTTTCGAAAAACCGTTCGGTTTTTCCGTCGGTTTTTTTAATTCGTTTTTTTAAATAGATCGGTTTTCCGTTTTATTTAATTTAGCGAGCATTCGTCGTTTTTTTCTTTTTCTCGGATTAAATCCGCGATTTTTCTGATCGCGATTCGTGATCCGATTTTTGTTTTAGTATAACTTTTCGCTCGTTTATCGGAATCAGGCGATTCAAGCGCCTAGAGTTTCGTCTCGAAACTCTCTATCCGTTTAACCAACTTAAACAAGTTTTTGCCACTGTAAAATTTGCCCTAGATCCAGATTAGTAGAACAAAGTTGTTTTCTTTTACCGTTTGACTTTCGTTGCTTCGTTCGATTTGATTCTTTTTGCCAACCGGAGTTCTTAAGTTGAACCTTCTGGTTAGATATCTTATTTGAGTTTTACCTGTGCATTAGATGAGTACTTATTGTATGCTTGTTTGTTTGTCTGCGATAGAATACCCGGAGTGCGCCGCTTGTTACTTCGAATCGCTAGGTTTCCCGGATCATCAGCAAGGCAAGTAACATTTTGATCATACCTTTTCTACTACCCAGTTTTATTGCATTAGATCAATTCTCACACATTGCATGGTTAGGATCTAATTAAATTGTGGGATGGGAAGTAGATGAGGTAGTACCTATTACCTGTTTATTATCAAACCTTTGGGAGTTACTTCTACGTTTGCTTATTATGCCATGCTATGCTAGTAGACGTGGATTGGGTGAGTGATATCCATGACTGATGTGAGTTTTGTTAATTAATGGTTTATCTAAGGTGGCAACTTAAACACACATCTGGGTGGATTGAGACACCTGGGTATTCCAGGACTTGCCTGTTTTCTTTTGGACCGCCACCCAAGCTCAAAGGGATCATGAGACTATTCATACTAGAAACTTCCGTGTGCAGCCACAAGCTATTATGGGCTCTAGCATAGTTGACTAAGTCGTGCGAACTCTTACAGTGGTAGACTAGCAGATGTGGGGGATGTAGGTGGTACGGTCTACCCGATCGTAAGGTGCTAGCGCTTCTGAAAGACTATGTCTCGGTCATCCGTCTTCTCAAACACCCTGTAGTGCGAGAAACCCAACGGAGGCGATCGAGTCTTGTGGGGTAAAGTGCGCAAACCTCTGCAGAGTGTAATAAACTAATCATGGTTAGCCGTGTCCCTGATTATGGACATCTTGAGTATCTAGTACCTGGATTATCATGTGAATCTCAACATGTTACTCTGAATTAATTTTGATGGGTTATGTTTAATGATGATGCTTAATTGGGATTGAGAATGCTGTCAACCATTCTCAATGTTTAACAACTACCATGATAGTTAAATAAAATTTCTTTGTAGTAGGGAAAAATTGGCTTTATGCAAAACTGTAACCATAGAGCTTTCCACCAGCCAAATATGCATATAGTATAGCTGTTTCATTCCATTACTCTCTATGTGTTACATTGCCAGCATATTCCATGTGCTGACCCGTTTCGGGCTGCAACATTAATGTTGTAGACTTTTCAGACGATGATTAAGGAGTTTTAGGTCGTGGTTCTATACTCAGTGATGCCGCTGGAGTTGATGGACTCACTTATCTTCCAAGCCTTCCGCTGTTATCGTTATTAGATGGCCTTAAGCCATATTTATTGTAATAAGTTCTCTTTTGAGACACTCGATGTAATAAGTGTGTGATTGCTACTCTGCTATAAATCCTCCGAGTACTGTGTGGTGTCAGCATTACTGATCCAGGGATGACACCGAAGCACAGAGATCAGACTGTTTGAGGTCTGGTCGCTACAAAAAGCCTACTCCTGCTTGACTGTTATTGATGATGATGATCTCGATTACAAGGGTGCGACTTAGCTAACATAGTACTCGAGAGCTTGTGACTTAATCCCCTCTGCCTCAGGGGCTCCCCTTTATATATAGGTTGAGGCCCGGGGATTACAACAGAGTCCGGGCCGTATTACAACCCGTGTCTAATATGTTTCCTACTTGTCTTGCTTCCTAAGTAAGGAAGCTTCCTTCGGAGACTTATACTTCTGGGCCACGAGCCGCCACCTTCAAGTACTGGGCTGTGAGTCGGTGCACTCTATGAGCTGCCCTGCAGGCCTTGAGGTCTTGAACGTCACAACCCATCTTGAGTCTTGCTCATCAGCCGCCATTGGATAACCCAGACCAACTAGGTGAGTCATACTGTGGGGTTATATCCCCAACAGGTAGGGTCATAAGTTGGTAAACAGGATGGACATCACAACAAATACAACTATAAAAGAGATGAATAAGAGTCACAATAGGGCAAATATATGCCAATACATAAATATTTCATCAATTAGAGGTCAACACCACCCAAAATTGCACCATTCATGGCAGCGAAAGAATCACAGATCTCAGTACGGTCAAGAACTAAGTTTGCTAAGAGGCAAGAGAAATAAGCAAAACATCCACCCTACAGTCCCAGAATGGCAACCAAAATCCCAAACTAGTGGTCGTCATGATCGTAATCGAAAGTCACGTAGCACTTGTTGCGCTCATCATAGTGGAACCGATAGTTGAGGGCATCATCTAAACCTGCACCTGTCTCATGGTCACCGGCATATAGAGTTGTTGTGGTATTTGTGAGCCTTTTGGACTCAGCAAGTACATTACCAAAGGTACTAAGACTAACAACACTTTTGGGTATGATGTGGTTAAGTGGAGAGGTTGCAGCAGACAGCTAAGCAATGTAAACCAATTATTCCTACGTATACTAGAATAAGATGAGATCAACCTACACAAAAGGGGCCGCAAACTAGTTGATCAAGAAGTGATCTGAAACACCTGCCAATGAATCATCCATAATCTCACTGTGTTCTCTTCTTGTTTGTATACCCACAAGAAGAGACATTCATGGTAAGCACATATTTGAGAAAGTTTTTATATTAGTTGAAGTTGCACACGTCTCGCATTATGAATTTCAAAGTCGTTTGTAACCATGTACACGGCTTTCCGGAAGATTTAACCTGCAGAGATGCTCTCAACTTCCCATTACAAGTTCCATATGCATACCCTATTCCTCCAAGTTCAGGGCCTATGAGAACCAACATGTAAATATGATACATTCTTGGAGTTCAGAAATAACAAGTTCCTCTAGCTAAAGTCAAACTAATCCGGAATACCTCCTGATGCATCGACATCCGGATCAGAGCTGAACGTGTATCTAGACCTGGTCCCAGCCGGATGGGAAAGGCTATGATTAACCAAACCGGGTTTCCATGGTGATCCCTCATGCTGCCCATTATGGACCAACACTTTTCTCGGGCGCTAGCCCAAGTTGTTTATTAAGATAACTTGGGTTGACCACTCCCTATGCAAGTTTTATGTTAGCAATATTTAGTACCAATGTTGGGTCCTCTGGAAGATTAAGAGATTCAAGGGGAGCCCCATAGCCCCCCCACCCCCGCGCACACACGGTAGGATGCGCTCATGAAGGAACATAATAGCTAGAACAGTCGAAATTAGGGTTGGCCAAAGTGGAACAAAACACTAGGCAAAGGCATGAGCCTTCCACCCTTAGTCAAGTGTATAGTCAAATATAAAAAAATTAAGCATAATAATAATTGTGATATCCCAATGCTATGCATGTTGACGCATGGAAACACCTGCGCCTACAACTAGCAAAGCTCTAAGAAGGGTTGAGCAAGCGATAAAATAGCCAATCAAATGTTTGCTAAGTAGTGAAGGTTAAAGGCTATATCATTGTAGTTGGGAGGCTTGAAACAATATGGTAGGTAGTGGGACCAAACGATAGCATCAAAACATCTAGCAAGTAAAGATAGTAATAGTATCCAAGGTAATTATCATCCTTGCGTGTTGAATCCTCTAGTTGGTGGTAAGCCTGCCCTTCGGAGAGATCGTCACATGGTTCTTCGAACTCCGTAACGTTGTCGGACTATCGATAAGAACCAAACTGAAAAGAAGCAAATGATACAGTAAACATAAACAAGGCATGGCATAATGCACAATCAATAAGTGGCATAGCATGTTAAAGATGCATTTGAATTAAATTACGTAGCATGTTTAATTGGAGTTTGATCCAAGTGAAAACTCCAAGTGCAATTATTTTAATTTAAGCGGTTTACCAAAAAATATTAGAATATGGTTCGATTAATGCATGAACATATCAACTCACATTCTATACATTTTCCTAGCAAGAATGCAAATAAAATAACATATTAAACAGAGTTGTGAAGCACTAGTTATGAGTGGAACAAGATTCAGAAGGGGTTTAGTGCAACCAGGACGGAAAAGGATGAAATGATCGATATGGTTGACTAGAGGGGGGGGGGAGGGTGAATAGGCAACTACCAATTTTTAGCTTTTCTTTACCAAATTAAACTTTGCATCAAAGTAGGTTGTCTAGATGTGCAACTAGGTGAGCAACCTATATGATGCAATATCAACAAGCATACAAGCAAGCAAGGGTAGAAACACTAAAGAGCTTGCACAAGTAAAGGTAAGAGATAACCAAGAGTGGATCCGGTGGAGACGAGGATGTGTTACCGAAGTTCCTTCCTTTTGAGGGGAAGTACGTCTCCGTTGGAGCGGTGTGGAGGCACAATGCTCCCCAAGAAGCCACTAGGGCCACAGTATTCTCCTCACGCCCTCACACAATGCGAGATGCCGTGATTCCACTATTGGTGCCCTTGAAGGCGGCGACCAAACCTTTACAAACAAGGTTGGGGCAATATCCACAACTTAATCGGAGGCTCCCAACAAGACCACGAAGCTTCACCACAATGGAATATGGCTCCGAGGTGACCTCAACCGTCTAGGGTGCTCAAACACCCAAGAGTAACAAGATCCGCTAGGGATGAGTGGGGGAATCGAAAATCCCTTGGTGGAAGTGTAGATCGGAGCCTTCTCAACCACTCCCGAGCAAATCAACAAGTTTGATTGGCTAGGGAGATAGATCGGGCAAAATGAAGCTTGGAGTATTTAATGGAGCTTGAGCAATTGATAGAGGCAAAGGTGTCCCGATGTTTCGATGAGATGGTGGCTATCGTTTTCTGTGGGAGTCGACCTTGACGATCCGACTACGAACGTGCGAGACGTCGCGCCTTAGCAATCGCTAAACCAACTTCTGAGGGTTATTGACCATGCCGAAGCACGATCAACCTGACCACGAGGGTCTGTTTCCTGTGAGCAAACGAAGAACAAGCAAGAAACTGAGATTGCAATCTGGATATTGCGAATATAAGATGAAAGCTTTATTGATCAAGGTGGGGTTCTGTGACGTCTTGGTCTGGTCGTTGGACACAAACAAAGTACGTGAAGTTGCAGCTATGGCGAACTTTTAATCTAAACAAAACCCAAAGCCTAAACGATGCCCTAAGGGCTGTATATATGAAGGAGAGAGGGGGAATTTCGTGGCCCTTGGTGGAGGGGTCCGAAACCAACCCTAACTCTTGTTTCCCCACACATACGGACTCTAAAAACAACCTATACTTAAGTACTTCGAAAATACATGGGCCTGGCCCAATAATAAGGTGACGCAGCACCTAAAATAGCCTCTGGACGAAATTTATGAAGTGGCATCTTGTATATTTTGTCCCATGCTTCATGCACTCATTATGGTGGCTTCAGAGTCCTGGAATCATCACTTGTAACTCCGTTCTTGTTCCCCTTGCGCATGCCATCATCTCCATGCTTGAACTTGCTCCAAGGTTCATCTTTCTTGTCCAAGCTAGGCCCTTCATTTGTAAGCAAAACAAATGTATCCAATTTAGGCAGCATCATATTCTCATGAACATTAGAATCGTTACCAAGAAACGGAAGTACCTGATAATTCAATTGGCGTGCACGAGCTCTAGTAATCGGTCCAGTGTGTATAGCAGCAGGGGCTGTGGGTGTAACAATGGTATTGATGTCCTCATCATCCTCCCCTTCTTGAAATGAAGTCGTCCTCGATGAAAGTTCATCGTCCTCACCCAAATAAGGCTTCAAATCTGCAATGTTAAAAGTGGGACTAACCCCAAAATCTGCAGGCAGCTCAAGTTTATATGCATTATCATTTATTTTCTCTAACACCTTAAAAGGACCATCAGCACGTGGCATTAGCTTTGATTTGCGCAAATTAGGAAATCTATCCTTACGCAAATGTAACCAAACAAGATCTCCAGGTGCAAACACAACATGTTTTCTACCCTTATCTCTAGCAAGTTTATATTTAGCATTTATACGCTCAATGTTTTCCTTGGTTAACTCATGCATTTTTAAAATAAATTCAGCATGTTCTTTAGCATCAAAATTAACCTTCTCTGAAGATGGAAGAGGCAACAAATCAATAGGTGCACGAGGTAGGAAACCATACACAATTTCAAAAGGGCACATCTTAGTAGTAGAATGCAATGAACGATTATAAGCAAATTCAATATGAGGCAAGCATTCTTCCCACATTTTCTTGTTATTCTTCAAAACAGCCCTAAGCATAGTAGACAATGTTCTATTGACTACTTCAGTTTGTCCATCAGTTTGGGGGTGACAAGTAGTACTAAAAAGCAGCTTAGTCCCCAACTTAGCCCATAAACATCTCCAAAAGTGGCTAAGAAATTTAGTATCACGATCTGAAACAATAGTATTTGGCACACCATGTAAGCGAATAATTTCACGAAAGAACAAATCAGCAACATTAACAGCATCATCGCTTTTATGACATGGTATAAAGTGTGCCATTTTCGAGAACCTATCCACGACAACAAATATGCTATCCCTCCCCTTCTTTGTTCGAGGTAAACCTAAAACAAAGTCCATAGATATATCCTCCCAAGGAACACTAGGTACAGGCAAAGGCATATATAAACCATGAGGATTGAGTCATGACTTAGCTCTTTGACATGTAGTGCAATGAGCAACAAAACGCTCAACATCCCGTCTCATCTTTGGCCAAAAGAAATGTGTAGCAAGTATATCCTCCGTCTTGTTGAAGCCAAAGTGTCCCATTAATCCTCCTCCATGCGCCTCCTGCAACAACAAAAGACGAACGGAGCTAGCTGGAATGCATAGCTTGTTAGCACGAAACACAAATCCATCGTTAAGAACGAACTTGTTCCAAGTTCTCCCTTCCTTACAATTCTGCAATACATCTTTAAATTCAGCATCATGAACATATTGATCTTTGATGATCTCCAAACCAAATATTTTAAAGTCAAGTTGTGAAAGCATAGTATAACGACGAGACAAGGCATCAGCAATAACATTTTCTTTACCCTTCTTGTGTTTAATGACATAAGGGAAAGTCTCAATGAATTCAACCCATTTAGCATGTCTACGGTTCAGTTTTGCTTGACTTTTAATGTGTTTCAAAGATTCATGATCAGAATGTATAACAAATTCATTGGGCCATAAATAATGTTGCCATGTTTCTAGGGTCCGAACAAGAGCATATAATTCTTTATCATAAGTAGAATAGTTCAGACTAGGCCCACTCAATTTTTCAGAAAAGTATGCAACAGGTTTTCCATCTTGTAATAACACACCTCCTAATCCAATTCCACTAGCATCACATTCAAGATCAAAAGTCTTATTGAAATTAGGAAGTTGGAGTAAAGGAGCATGTGTCAACTTATCTTTCAATACCGTGAAGGCTTCTTCCTGTGCGGTACCCCAAACAAAAGGCACATCCTTCTTTGTAAGCTCGTTGAGAGGTGCAGCAATGGTGCTGAAATCTCTCACAAAACGCCTATAGAAACCAGCGAGGCCAAGGAAACTCCTGACTTGTGTGACCGTTTTGGGCTACGGCCAACTCTCAATAGCTTCAATCTTGGCTTTATCAACTTCAATTCCCTGTGGAGTAACAACATAGCCAAGAAAAGATACTCGGTCGGTGCAAAAGGTGCACTTTCCAAGGTTACCAAACAAATGTGCATCACGTAGAGCAATAAAAACAACACGTAAATGTTCCAAATGTTCCTCCAAAGATTTGCTATAAATCAATATGTCATCAAAGTAAACTACCACAAATCGTCCAATGAAAGCACGTAAAACTTCGTTCATTAACCTCATGAAAGTACTAGGTGCATTAGTTAACCCAAAAGGCATGACTAACCACTCATATAATCCAAACTTAGTTTTAAATGCTGTTTTCCATTCATCTCCCAATGTAGCGACCCGACCCGAATGGGTCAAGTCTCTGTGATTAAGTGTCATCCCTGGATCGGTATGCTGACACACACAGTACACGAGGATTTATAACAGAGGTAAATCACATGTAAAAGTAACGTAAATACTATTACCTCAAATCCAAAATAGCGGAAGTAACAAGGTTGTGGATTCCCATCAACACCAACGGAAAAAGTTGAGTGTAGAAATCGTAACCCTAACGTATCACTTACTCGTCGTAAGATAATCCTGCAACATGAGACGTTGCAGCCACAGAGGGTCAGTACATTGAATGTACTGGCAAATTCACACCATAGAGAATGATGAATAAAGACTATCACTACATGCATATTTGGTTGGTGGAAAAGCTCTATGGTTATAAGGTTTTTGCGTAAAGCCAATTTTTCCCTACTGCAAAGGAATAAATTTTATTTAACTATCATGGTGGTTGTTGAACATTGAGAATGGTTGACAGCATTCTCAATCCCAATTAAGTAACATCATTAAACCCAACAATATTCATTTAAAGTAACGTGATGAGATCAACAGGATAATCCAAGAACTAGATACTCAAGATGTCCATAACCGGGGACACGGCTAATCATGATTAGTTTATACACTCTGCAGAGGTTTGCGCACTTTTCCCCACAAGACTCGATCGCCTCCATTTGTTTTCTCGCACTACATGGTGTTTGAGAAGACGGATGACCGAGACATAGTCTTTCAGAAGCGCTAGCACCTTACGATGGATAGACCGGTACACCTACTTTCCCCTACATCTGCTAGTCTACCCTGTAAGAGTTCGCACGACTTAATCAACTATGCCAGAGCCCATAATGGCTTGTGGCTGCACACGGAAGTTTCTAGTTTGAAAAATCTCATGATCCCTTTGAGCCTGTGTGGCGGTCCTAAAGAAAACAGGCATGTCCTGGAATACCCAGGTGCCTCAATCCACCCAGATGTGTGTTTAAGTTGCCACCTTAGATAAACCATTAATTATCAGTCTCACATCTGTCATGGATTTCACTCACCCAATCCACGTCTACGAGCATAGCATGGCCATGTAAGCATAACGTAAAAGTAACTCCCAAGGTTTGAATGCAGGGCAATAGGTTCCTACCTCATCAACTACTTCCCAATACCCACATGTTATCAATCCTACTCATGCAATGTTTGAGGGTGAAGCTAATGCATAAAAACTGGGTATGGAAGGGGATATGATCAAAGTGTGAACTTGCCTGCAATGTTGATGAAGATGATTCGAACTCAAAACTCTTGATAGCTCTACTCGTCACACTCCGGTCAATCTATCGTAAGCAAGCAATAGTAACCACACATAAGCAATCACTCAAAAGACCAGAAAGATCGAAGAAGTCGATTCGGAAAACATCAAAACCAAGCAAATAACTCTTGCAACATAAAACAATTTCTAACAGTACCAAAATTATGTGAATTTGGCCTTATCATAAAGTTTAGGTCAAGAGCTTCGATTTGCAAAAAGAATCAACTGAAACGGAGCTACGAAACTCAAGTTATGATCAAACGAAGGTTTGAACTAGATTTGAAGTTGAACAAATTTGATTTGCTCAAACTCCAAAATCCACTTTTTATTGGAAAGAAAATGTCACAAGGAGTATTTTGCAAAAAGAATCGCTTAAATCGGAGTTACGGATAAAAAGTTGGAGGGTTTTGAAGTTCAGGGACTGTTTTGAAAATTCCAGGGGCTAATCTGCAAAGATAACAATCACAGATAGGCCCCTGCCACGCGGCGCAAAACAACAGGCTGAAAACCATTTGCTGCAAGGCTAATCGAGCGAACGTCCACTACTTAGCGCATACCGGTTCGAAGAAAAAAAACTTCTAGATCTAATCTTGGCCGTCGATTCTAGATCGGACGGAGGAGGCGGCGACGACGACTTACTGCAGCGGTGGCGAAGAGCAACGGCGGCGGGGCGTCGGGCTTGATCGAGGCGGCTGCTCCGGGGCTCGCCGGCGACAGCGGAGTAGCGGGGAAGGGGCGACACGTCGAGGCAGATGCAGCGGTGGGGTCGGCGGCGCTCGGGGGCGTCGGAACGAAGCGCGGCGGCGGCAGATCTCGTCGGAGGCGGGAGCTCCGACGAGGGCGGCGGTTGCGGCAAAGGAGGAGAGAAACGGGGCCCGGGGCTCTGGTATTTATAGGAGGGGCCGGAGAGGCTTGCGGGATGGGCAAGGCGAGGCGGCGGAGGAGTCCGCGATGGCTACGGCGGCGTCCGGCGACGTGCGGGAGTCGAACTCCGGCTCGGGGAGGGAGACGAAGGTGGTGGCGCACTGGGCCTAGGCCTGGCACGAGCTAGGCCGGCCCAGTCGGCGAAAAGATTTTTTTAAAAAAACACAACGGAAAATAACATAAAGCAAACTAAAATAAAATAGAACCTAGGCATATAATATATCAAAATTTTCAGAAAAACATTATCTACAACATCGACATTTTAGTAAAGTCAAATAAAATCCACACAAAATCAAATAAATCAAAGAGTGCTACTGGTCTATTAAAACCAACAAAAATCATTTAAAAAAACAAAAATGATTTCAAATTAATTTTTCTCCAATTTTCTATTGTAGGGAATCATGTTACCCTAATTTTCATATATTTTATTTTTGGAGAAAAATAATTTGAATAAAACTCAAATAACTCCAAATTGAAATAAATTCAAAAGAACTTTAATTCTTTGAAACTCCCAACTCATATTTCATATAATTTGAAGAAGTCATTTTATCTTCTCTCATGAAAATCATTGAGCTACATGAAGTTTATGAATTGAAATATTTCCAAATGAAATCCAATTATTTTCAAATACCCTTTCATTTAATTTAAATGGAAGAAGTCATATCATCTTCGCTCAAGGGTTTTGTATTTGAAAAGAATTTGAATTCATGGAGATCAGAAAGCAAATATGAAAGTTCGGGAAAGTCCTTTTATTCCCTCTCATTTAACTTTCAAAAAGTTTCGAATTCACTCACTTTCAGACAATTAATCAAACAATCAGTCAAATCTATCTATTTATTATAACATTCCAAAATTTAGAATTTTGGGATGTTACACCCAATTTCATACGAATTTGATGGTATCCACTACGCAAATCAACTTTGGAGAAAATTGTAGAGCCACTCAATTCATCAAGCATATCATCTAGCCTAGGAATAGGATGACGATAACGAATAGTAATATTATTAATGCCTATACAATCAACGCACATACGCGACGTACCATCCTTTTTCGGCACTAAAATGATAGGAACAGCACAAGGACTAAGGGATTCACGTATATAACCTTTGTCGAGCAGTTCTTGTACTTGACGCATAATCTCCTTCGTCTCCTCTGGATTGGTACGGTATGGTGCACGGTTGGGTAATGATGCACCGGGAATTAAGTCAATTTGATGCTCAATCCCTCGAATAGTTGGTAATCCCGGTGGCACGTCTTGTGGAAAGACGTCAGTGAACTCCTGCAAAATGTTAGTGACAGCAGGAGGCAAAGAGGAAGGCACGTCCTTGAATGAAAATAATGCCTCTTTGCACACAAAAGCATAGCAAACAGATTTGCTAAAATCTAGATCATCAATATCAGATTTGGTGGCAAGTAAACATGCACTTTTCAATTTAATTTCAGAAGCAACACTAGATTGTTTATTATTACTAGACTGCATTTGTTGCTCAAATTCTTTTTCCACAATCTGATTTTCACTCTTATTTTTCTCCTGTTTTGCTTTATTAGCTCTATTAATATCATCTTTCAAAATGGAATCAGGAGTCATAGGAAGCAAAGTAATATTTTTATCCTTATGAATAAGAGTATACTGATTGTTTCTACCATGGTGTACAGAATTTTTATCAAATTGCCATGGTCTACCAAGTAATAAAGAACATGCTTGCATAGGTACCACATCACAATCAACATAATCAGCATATGTAGAGATACTAAAATGCACACGAACAGTACGTGTTACCATAACCTTGCCGCTGTTGTTGGACCATTGGATGTAGTAAGGATGTGGATGTGGTCTTGTGGTGAGAGATAGCTTCTCCACCATCTCCATGCTAGCCAAGTTATTGCAGCTCCCTCCATCTATGATGACGCGAATAGAACGTTCCTTCACAACTCCCTTTGTATGGAACAAATTATGCCTCTAATTTTGCTCAGCTTGTGTAAGCTGCAGACTCAAAACACGTTGAGCAACTAAACATTCATACCTGTCAGCATCTTCAGCAGCCATGTATTGCGTCTCATGATCAGAATCATCTCCACCGTGTTCTTCACGTGTAATAAGAGACAAAGTCTCCTCATCATAGTCACTAGCAGACTCATACTCACCATCCTCAGTAGCAATCATCACACGCTGAGATTGGCATTCTCTCGCAAAATGTCCTCTTCCCTTACAACGACGACAAATAATATCTTGTGTGCCCTGTTGATGCCATGGAAGAAGAAGAGCTCTGCGCAGGTCCAGCAGGTGTGCTCTTGGCAGATAGTGGTGGTTGTGCCTGCTTTCTTGTATCACGGCTGGAGGTGGCACCTGATGGAGGTGCTGGTGGAGTGGAAGTAGAGGATGCACGTGGTGTCCATGATGAAGATCGACCTTTAGAAAAGTTAGTTCGCGCCAATGCCTGTCGATCCTGCACTTCACGTTCAGCTTTACAAGCAAGATGGAATAAACGAGTGATATTATTATACTCCTTATACTCTAGGATGGTCTGAATCTCTCTATTTAATCCATCCATAAAACGTGCAAGCATAGCTTCATTCTCCTCAACAATACCACATCTAATCATGCCAGTTTGTAATTCCTGGTAATATTCTTCTACAGAATTTTTTCCTTGTCTTAAACGCTGCAATTTTTGAAGTAATTCACGTTGATAATATGGTGGAACCCAACGAGTACGCATAGCAGTTTTCAAAGCAGCCCAAGTAGCAGGAATAGGATATAATCTACAATGCTCAGACCACCAAACACATGCAAAACTAGTGAATGCACAAACAACAGCAGGAACACGTCTCTCCTCAGGATATTGTAAACATGTAAATCATTGTTCAGTTTCTAACTCCCAAGTAAGATATATATCAGGAACATATCTACCCTCAAATGGTGGAATATTCAATTTTAGTTTAGGGAGATGGTCATGATCTCGTACCTGAGGGTGAGCCCTACCATTGCCATTATTTGCATGTGGACGACCTGGTGGTTGCTATGCTGGTGGTGGCACGTAGTTCTGATTTTGATCAATCTCATCCTCGTAATCGTCGGCAAAATCATCTTCCTCCACATTAGCAGCAGGAGCCACAGAAGTATCAACAACAGCACCAACAGTTTGGCCAGGTGCAAGAGGGAGACGGCTCGCTCGGCGGAGGGCTGTTTCACGATATGTAGGTAGTCGTTGTTGTTGTTGTAGAGGTGCGTTAGGTGCAGCCGGTGGTGGTGGTGGAAGACGCGCGAGCAATTCATTAAACCTGTTATCGAGCTTTGTTTCGAACGTCTTCTCCATGCCATCTATCTTCTCCATGGCCTCTTCAAATCTGTTTAGCACATCTTGCACCTGTCCACTCATCATTTGCTGAAATTTATCATGCAACTCCTTATTCGTCATGTTCTCCCAGTCAGTCTCGTCGGCTTGTGATCCTGCCATGGTTAGCAACAATAGAAACACACAAGAATATGATCCTACAGAAAACTAACAAGAGGTGGTGGTGGTGTCACAAATCCGTCAAGCCAATCTCAAATTCTTACCAGTTCTTACCCAGCAGCAGGCGGTGATCGGCAACCGTCGTAGTCAAAACTCTCAAAGCTTGGATAGAGCGATTACCAGGGAGAGTCAAACGCACGACGTAGATGTATGTGGAGCTGGGAAGGCTTACAATATGGTAGCAAAAAGGGTCAGCAATAATCAATTCAGAGATGCAAAGTTGAATAAACGCTCAACAACGGTACTGTGCTGGTCCTAGGCTAGACCGTGCTAGAGGCACGAGCCTAGGACACTAACAAAATCACGGCGCTGCACGTAAACAATGGAGGAGCACACTCTGAATTTTTTTTCCTTTTTTTCACTTTTTTTGCACTTTTTTCCTCTTTTTTTTTGCTCCGCAACAAATTTTTTTTGAAAAAGTCTACAAATGGTCTAAAAACTGCCTAGCCAGAATTTTCCAGACTTAGTTTTTTTTTTGAGTTTGGAACTATTTTTCTTCTGCGGGCAGCACGGAATCTCAGGAGTCCTACTCTGTCCCGACTCGGAGTATGGCGTGATCTGGAACTCGAAAACAAAGCAACAAATACTGGACTTGGACTAGGACTGGTAGCGGATATGAATCTGGTGGAACTCGGACTGGTGGCGGCGATGAATCTGGTGGAACTCGGACTGGTGGTTGTATGTGGCAGCGGCGATGTATATGGTGGGGTGGTGGTATATGGTAATGATGATGACGATGGTGCGGCGGCGGCGTGACAACCTGTGAACAGAACTCGAAACTCTAAAGGACTAGACGCTAAGACCAGCAACTTGACACGACGATGCAACCGCAAATTCAACAAAGCAAATACAGAAAAGATTATGCAAAGGCTCAGATTGGTTCGGATAGGATGAACTAACCCTAATTTTTTTTGGCCTTTTCGTGGACTGTAGGTATGAAGAACAGACTCGATCTAATCTACGAAAAACTGTAAAATCTCACCGAGCAACCTGAAAATCTGATACCACTTGATAGAGGCAAAGGTGTCCCGATGTTTCGATGAGATGGTGGCTATCATTTTCTGTGGGAGTCGACCTTGACGATCCAACTACGAACGTGCGAGACGTCGCACCTTAGCAATCGCTAAACCAACTTCCGAGGGTTATTGACCACGCCGGAGCACGATCAACCTGACCACGAGGGTCTGTTTCCTGCGAGCAAACGAAGAACAAGCAAGAAACTGAGATTGGAATCTGGATATTGCAAATATAAGATGAAAGCTTTATTGATCAAGGTGGGGTTCTGTGACGTCTTGGTCTGGTCGTTGGACACAAACGAAGTACGCGAAGTTGCAGCTATGGCGAACTTTTAATCTAAACAAAACCCAAAGCCTAAACGATGCCCTAAGGGTTGTATATATGGAGGAGAGAGGGGGAATTTCGTGGCCCTTGGTGGAGGGGTCCGAAACCAACCCTAACTCTTGTTTACCCACACATACGGACTCTAAAAACAACCTATACTTAAGTACTTCGAAAATACATGGGCCTGGCCAAATAATAAGGTGACGCAGCACCTAAAATAGCCTCTGGACGAAATTTATGAAGTGGCATCTTGTATATTTCGTCCCATGCTTCATGCACTCATTATGGTGGCTTCAGAGTCCTGGAATCATCACTTGTAACTCCGTTCTTGTTCCCCTTGCGCATGCCATCATCTCCATGCTTGAACTTGCTCCAAGGTTCATCTTTCTTGTCCAAGCTAGGCCCTTCATTTGTAAGCAAAACAAATGTATCCAATTTAGGCAGCATCATATTCTCATGAACATTAGAATCGTTACCAAGAAACGAAAGTACCTGATAATTCAATTGGCGTGCGCGAGCTCTAGTAATCGGTCCAGTGTGTATAGCAGCAGGGGCTGTGGGTGTAACAATGGTATTGATGTCCTCATCAGCAATAAATGGAGCTTTGGGGGAGGAAGAGGTAAGTGAGAAGGAGGAAGGGAACTCCCTTTTATAGTGGGGCCAACAATCCCGTTGCCCCCCCACCAACCAGCCCCGCACAGGGCGGTACTACCGCTGAGAGGGGGCAGTACTACCGCCAGGCGACGGTACTGCCGCGCCACCCTGCGGTACTGCCGCACTGAGGAGACTTAGTAGGGAACGGACCCCAATAGCGGTACTACCGCGGTGGTAGGGTGGTACTACCGCTCCTGGAACGGTACTACCGCCACTACAACCGTGACTAGTGCCGCAAAACCCGACACGAGAAAAAGACCTCTCGAATCGAGGCGGTAGGAGCCAGACTACCCAGCGGTACTACGGCAGTGGGGTCAAGGGCGGTAGTACCGCTGTGGAGCGGTACTGCCGCTTGTGACCCTTCGGCCGTAGTACCGCAGGCAGTGCGGTACTACCGCTGGGGCGCGCGCGCGAGAGAGAATGGATCTCTCAAAAATGCTGAGGACACGGCGGATGTGCCAGGCCCCCAGCGGTACTACTGCTGTGGAGCCACAACGGTACTACCGTTGCGAAGCGGTACTGCCGCTTGTGGCTTCTCAGCGGTACTATCGCTGGGTGCGCGGTACTGCCGCTTAGACCGAGATAGAACAAGGAAGAGAGGAGAGATCTTTTCAATGGACAGGAAAAGCTCGGAGGGTGAGAAGCTGATGTGTACGTGATGATTCCACCCATGCAAAACCCCAGCGGACCCCCTCTTGATAGTACGGTGCCCTCTACGCAACTAGTCCACCGAGAAAGAAACGAAAGAGCTACACCGTCTTGAAATACACTCCGAGGGGAAGAAAGCGTCTCGTGCCAGGGGAGAATCTGTGAATTTTTCAAAGCACAAGATTAGTCCGCAAACATGTTGTCATCAATCACCAAAACTACCTTGAGAGAGATATGCCGTAACAATCTCCCCCTTTTTGGTGGATTGATGACAACTAGGGATTTGCGCAAGGAAAAGAAATAAAACGAAGAAAGATAAGAACTACAAAATATAGACAGGCTCCCCCAGAATGTGTGCACCAAGAGATGGCACGACCCACACATTCGGATCAAAACTCCCCCTATATTTTATAGTCCAACAATACTAAGCACAAGATATATGAGAGAATTGAATAAACAGGACAAGCATGCATCTCACAAAAAACTACAGTACTCAGACATGACATAAGTAATAAGGTAGCGATAGGGAGCATATGTCTCACACCATATGTCTAGAGCTTAGGGCTCACACCAAACCAAACCAAAGAAGGACACCAAGAGAACACACAAGAAACCACAAGACGACACAAAACACGACACAAGAGGCAAATCCCTACACTCTCTCCCCCTTTGGCAGCGAGACACCAAAAAGGGCATAGAGTGACACTACGACTCCAGGTGATGGGAGATGGAAGAGCTCGAACATCACATCTCTGCATCTTCATCGTGGGTCGAGAACTGCTCGGCATCGGAGTCGGTCCAGTGGCAATTCTGATGAATCCAGTCCTCCTCTTCAGTGATCTGACCCTCAGACCCACTAGCAACTGTTGCTCCCATCTGACGCATGAGCTCCTTGTGGCGCGTCCTAGCATGCTTCTCCGCCACATGAGTCATGTACTGACCATGAGACTCCATGCAGAAAAACTTCTTCATCTTGCGCTTAAGCTTCTGTGCCCACGAAGGTTTAGCACTAGTGGAACCAAAATCCTCCTCATGAGCATCAGAAGCAGCCTCACCCTCGGTCCCCATGGCAGCAGCAGCAGCAGACGGACCCCCTGGGGCAGCAGTAGCAGATGGACCCCCTGTGTGAGGCGCTGTCCAGTTGTCCTTCTTTCTCAGACGCTTGATCTCATGAGAAACCAAGTCTCCAGTCTCTAGCAGCACTCTGGGATAAGTCTGTGCCCAAGCCCTCTCAATGAGCCTCATGATGAATGGACCATAGATAGGACACTTGCACTCAGACACGGCAGATAGAATTTCACACCACATGACATGAGAGATATCCAGGCTCTCTCCAGTGCTTGCTTCCTTCTCATGCTGACAGAAAAGGAGCATGTCCACGAGGTAAGAGTGGACCATATCCAGATTCCCAATCCGAGGGAAGAGAGTCTCATGGAATATGCGATGAAGAATGTCCAGATACGGAGACAGCTCATAGGTCTTCTTCTCAGTTACTGGATGAACATTCATAGTGCAATAGGGCCAAAGGGCTTGCTTGTGGGTGGATGTAGCATTACGGTGAGGACGGAAACCGACAGGAGTCTCAAGCCTGGTATCCACCACATCAAGTAACTCCATGAAAGCCTTCCACTTGACAGAAAGCAGCTTGCCATTGGTCATCCATGTCAGAGTCCTGTCGACATCCGTCCCAAGATGGACGGTGGCATAGAATTGAGCTACCAAATCCACATCAAAGTCCTTGTTGAATTGCATGATCCTGAGAATGTTCAGCTAAGTGCACATCTGAAGAGCTTCGCCAAAGTACTCCGGATCCTTCTCCATAGCATCAGTGTCAATGGAGCGAACATCAACAAAAAGATTCTTCTTGGCCTTGATCACATCAAAGTAGATGGCAAACCGAAAACGGTTCCAGAACGGGCGGTTGACCAAAGTGGGTTCTTGGTCCACCGCATAGGGGTTGCGGCGACACTTCTCCCAAAACTCCTTGTTGGTCATCTCAGTCACAGTCTTCCCTTTTGGCTTGTTGGCGGCTTGCTTCGATTGCTGAGGAGGTGGAGGAGCACATGCAGAAGCACTTGCTGGAGGCGGTTGGGTGCTCGAGGAACCACCGGCAGGCTCAGAGGTGCGGTAGCGTTTTGATGTGGCACGCCCGGGGTTGATACGGCGACCTTGCTGCTCAGAATGGTCATCACCTGGAGCCAAACACAAGAACAACGCGAAACAACCAGAAAGAACGAGCATAAGCCAACAACACAACAAAAGATCAAGGTAAGGCAGGAGAATGATGGAAATTGGCATGCAGCGGTAGTACCGTGACCTGCCCGCGGTAGTACCGCCCCAAAGGGAGCGGTAGTACCGCTCTAGGTCAAGCGGTAGTACCGCTCCAAAGGGAGCGGTAGTACGGCTTGAGGCGAATAAACAGCAGTTTCAAAGCACGAGGCGGTGAAACGGTGGTTTCCTACTACCGTGGTCAGATACGGCACTACCGGCCTACCAAATTCGAAAATAATCCTACCAAACTCTAATCTAGATAGTCTAGTTGCCTTCTCCAATCAACTCAAGCCTAGATTTCGCCAAAAATCTAGAGATGCAACCACCATTGCCCCTAAGAAACAAGAACTAAAAGGAGACAAAACGAAAGAAAGAACGGGGGCAATACCGGCATCCATGGCAAGAGGACGTGGTGGGGATCGACTCCACCAAAGGAAATGGAGAGGGACGCCCCGAAGACGGAGATCTACCGGAGCACTCCTGCGGCGAGAGGAGGCTGGAGAGAGGAAGAGAAAAGAGGGGCGAAGTGAATGGGTATGGGGGAGAAGAAACCTCCCCTGCCCTCGACTTAACCCCCTGTTCTCGTCCCCCAGCGGTAGTACCATGCTGGGGGGCGGTAGTACCGCTCACGAGCGGTAGTACCGCACACCACCAGCGGTAGTACCGCCCAGCGCGCCACGGCAACTAAACAGACACGGCTTAGCTCGACGAAACGAAAAAAAAATGGCAAACACACCAGCAAACGACCAAGACACGCCTCTTCACAAGAGGGCGGTGGCCGAGGCCACCTATGTTTGAGTCAAAAGGTATGGCACCGTGAAGATTTTAACCTTGGACCCATGACCAAAACTCGTCTTTTAAGCACAAGTGCCATCAACAATGGCTAAAGTGAAAGACTTGATCAATTTATGCATAATGGGGGGAGGGAGAGTTCATTGAGAGAACAACACTCCCCCTATGTCCATGCCTACACCTAAACTAGACAACAAATTGAGCGTGGTAGGGTGTGCAAGGGTTCAAGCCACATTGCTTGAATCAATGATATTTAGCTCATGCCTTAACTCGCGAAATCTTGCTTCATCCAAGGGCTTCGTGAAAATATCTGCAAGGTTGTCATGAGTGTTGACATAGTTGAGCTCGATCTCTCCTCGCCTAATGTGATCCCGGATGAAGTGATACCGAATCTCAATATGCTTCGTCTTGAAGTGTTGCACCGGGTTGAGAGAAATCTTGATGGCACTTTCATTGTCACACCAAAGAGGCACTTTGTCACAAGTGACACTGTTATCCTTTAAAGTTTGCCTCATCCATAGAAGTTGGGCACAACAACTACCGGCGGCAACATACTCCGCCTCAGTGGACGAGAGAGACACACAACTTTGCTTTTTGGAAGACCAACTTACCAAAGAGCAACCAAGGAATTGGCACCCTCCGGAAGTGGACTTCCTATCCACTTTGTCTCCCGCCCAATCGGAATCCGAGTACCCTACAAGCTTGAAGTTTGATCCTCTTGGGTACCATAAGCCAAAGTTTGGGGTATGAGCCAAATATCGAAAGATTCGTTTGACCGCCACATAGTGACTTTCCTTAGGTGCGGCTTGAAACCGTGCAAAAATTCCCACACTCAACATGATGTCCGGTCTAGATGCACAAAGGTAAAGCAAGGAACCAATCATGGAACGATATACCTTTTGATCCACCACTTTACCATTGGGATCTAAGTCAAGTTGGCACTTGGTGGGCATTGGAGTGGAGGCCGGCTTGACGTCACTTAGCTTGAATCTCTTGAGCATGTCTTGGGTGTATTTGGATTGATTAATGAAGGTTCCTTCTCTTCTTTGCTTCACTTCGAACCCTAGAAAGAACTTCAACTCTCCCATGAAGGACATCTCGAACTTTGAGGTCATGAGAGCGGCAAATTCCTCATTGAAAGCTTTGTTAGGAGAACCAAAGATAATATCATCAACATATAATTGGCACACAAACAACTCCCCTTTGACCTTCTTAGTAAAAAGAGTGGGGTCGATTAGCCCAACTTCAAAACCACGATCTTGTAACAACTCACACGCACGTGGGGCTTGTTTAAGGCCATAGAGTGCCTTATCGAGTTGATACACATGATCAGGAAAGTAGGGATCCTCGAACCCGGGGGGTTGCTTGACGTAAACCAATTCATTAATGGGACCATTAAGAAAAGCACTCTTCACATCCATTTGTTGTAACTTAAAGTTATGATGAGAAGCATATGCAATCAACATGCGAATGGATTCAAGACGAGCAACGGGAGCAAAGGTTTCACCGTAGTCAATACCCTCGACTTGGGAGTAGCCTTGTGCTACCAAACGGGCCTTGTTGCGAATGATAATCCCAAGGGCATCTTGCTTGTTCTTGAATATCCACTTGGTTCCAATGACATTATGGTTCCCCGTTGGCCTTGGCACCAATCTCCACACTTTGTTGCGCTCGAAGTTGCTGAGTTCTTCGTGCATGGCATTGAGCCAATCCGGATCTTCTAGCGCCTCATAGACCTTGTGGGGTTCCACACAAGAGACAAACGCGTGATGCTCACAATAATTTGCTAATTGTCTACGAGTGCTTACCCCCTTTATTAAGCTTCCAAGCACATTCGTCATGAGATGATCCTTGGTGGAGAGCTTGGAAGAAACCTTGGCGGCACGACGCTCTAATTCCTCCTCGGTGGTGAGTTGAGGAGCGGTTTGATCATCTTGAGCGTTGTCATGAACTTGTTCTTGGTCTTGAACTTGCTCGGGGGAGAGAACTTGACCTTGGGCATCACTTGGTGTGTCAACACCATCTTGAGTATGATCTTGCCTTTGGTCTTGTTCAAGAGGTTGAGGGCCTTCACTTTGTTCTTCGGAAGCGTGTGGGCCTTGGGTTGGTGATGGCTCCACTTGAGTGGAGCATTGTCCTTCTCCTTTGGCCACAAGGGGTTCCTCAATGGGTAGGATGAAACCTACACCCATTCTTCTTATGGCTTGAGGAGGAATTTCATCACCTGCATCACAAGTGCCACTTTGCTCCACTTGGGAGCCGTTATTCTCATCAAACTCCACGTTACACGTCTCCTCAATAAGTCCCGTGGATTTATTGAGGACACGGTAAGCATGAGAGTTTGTAGCATAACCAACGAATATGCCCTCATAAGCTCTAGCCTCAAATTTAGACAACCGAACACCTTTCTTGAGAATGAAACACTTACACCCGAATACCCGGAAGTACTTGAGATTGGGCTTGTTACCGGTGAGTATCTCATATGGAGTCTTGTTCAAGCCCTTGCGGAGGTAGAGCCGATTGGATGCATGACACGCGGTGTTGATGGCTTCGGCCCAAAAGTTGTACGGAGACTTGAACTCCGCCATCATGGTCCTTGCCGCATCCATCAACGTCCGGTTCTTCCTCTCCGCAACACCGTTTTGTTGAGGGGTGTATGGTGCGGAATATTGATGCTTGATTCCCTCATCACTAAGAAATTCATCCAAGGTGTAGTTCTTGAACTCGATGCCGTTGTCACTTCTTATTGTCAAGATCTTTGCATTATGTTGACGTTGTGCTTCATTTGCAAAGTCAATGACGGTTTGTTGGGTCTCGCTCTTCCTCTTGAAGAAATACACCCACGTGTACCTTGAGTAGTCATCCACAATCACCAAGCAATACTTTCTACCTCCAAGACTATCGAAGGATGGGGGCCCAAAAAGATCCATGTGAAGGAGCTCCAAGGGCCACTTTGAATAAATGATAGTCGTGGGAGGGTGAGCCTTCTCATGTAGCTTTCCTTCGATACAGGCACTGCAAGCACGATCTTTAACAAAACTAACATTCGTTAGTCCACGGACATGGTCCCCCTTGAGAAGACTTTGCAAAGATCTCATATTGACATGGGCTAAACGGCGATGCCAAAGCCATCCCACATCAACTTTAGCCATTAGGCATGTCGCGGTCTTAGTGGGTCGCTCCGAAAAGTTAATCACATATAGACCGTTCTCGACATGCCCAACAAAATCTACTTTAAGAGTCTTGCTCCATAAGAGGGTCACGGTATCGATATCAAAGAAAGTGGCAAATCCCATGATTGCAAGTTGACGAACGGAAAGTAAATTGTATGCAAGGGACTCAACAAGCATGACCTTCTCGATCGTGAGATCATGAGAGATGACCACCTTGCCAAGTCCCAATACCTTAGAGGATGAGGCGTCACCCCACTCGACATTGGTGGGCATAGATGGAACTTTGTGCACGTCCACCACCAAGTCCTTGCTTCCGGTCATATGATTTGTAGCTCCGCTATCGAGCAACCATGATCCACCTCCGGAAGCAAACACCTACAAGAGATCAATGCTTGGTTTTAGGTACCCATTTTGTAATGGGTCCTCTGATGTTAGTAACAAGGGTCTTAGGAACCCAAATAGACCATTCAATGTACTCATGAAGAGAACCAACAAATTTGGCATAAACATGCCCATCACTAGCACGGCATAACACATAAGAAGGATTAAAATCGCCGGCTTTGTTTGGAGGGATGACATTGCCCTTCTTGACATTGTTCTTCTTCTTCTCCTCGGGGGCACTCTCTCCCTCCCTCACAAAGGTTTGCATGAGGGGAGGAGGTCGTTTGGTCTTGTCATTTTTCTTCTTGTTCTTGGAGTCGGGCACGTACCCAACCCCTTCCTTGGCCACACCTCCCTTTTGGTTGATCAAGAGATCGTTGAGGTTCTTCTTGCCTTGTATGCAAGTCGCAAGACCTCTCTCAAGTTGCTCCTTCAACTTAGCATTTTCCTCAACAAGATGTATATGCTCACAACACGGGTCAGTAGCATTTGCATTATCAATTAAAACCATATGAGGAAAAGTTGCTTTCTCCTTAGTTAGCTTCACTTGGAGTTGATCATGAGACTCCTTGAGACTAGCGTGAATACCCTTCAAGGCCTTGTGGGCCTTGTCTAGTATATCAAACTCCTCTTTGAGTCTAGCAAGATCAACCCCGAGTTTGGCCTTCTCGGAATTTAGCACACGAGAAACAATGAGGGCATGATCATAATCTTTCTTTAACTTAGCATGATCAACGTTGTGTGACTCCTCAAGAGCCAAACGAAGACCACGCTCTTCCTCAAGAGCATTGGAAAGATCCGAAATCTCATCGGCATAGTCACGACTATGCCCTTCCATCTTAGAGATGGTATCTTCGTGAGCCTCGATCATGTCATTGGCCTCACCAAGTTGTTCCAAGAGAGCAACAAAGTGCTTCTTGGATTTTCCCTTGAGTTTGCCCATAAAAGCCTCAAACTCGTTAGCCTCCACATTAGCTCCCTCAATTTCATTAATGTTATCCGTTGGGGAAGGATGATTAATGATGGTAGTTGTGATGTTGGAGGTTACCTTGTTGGTGGCTTTAGCCATGAGACATTTGGCGGTGATTCTCTCGTTGGGTGAGTCGAAGAGAGACACCCGTGATGTTGTTGCAATGGCAATGGAGGCCATGGCAACCGACTCATCATCTTCATCATCTTCATCATCCTCATTATACTCTTCTTGCACAACCAAAGCCTTGGGAGGAGTCTTCTTGGTGAAGTTGTTCTTGTTGGGGAACGACTTGGCCTTGTCCTTTCGGATGAGTTTGCCACCATTGTCTTCCCTCTTCTCATACGGGCATTCCGCAACGAAATGACTCACGTTGCCGCAATTGTAGCAAGTTCTTACATGTTGCTTGCCCCTTGTGCCACTCGAATTGTTTTTGCTAAAGTTGGGCCTCAAGTTTTTCTTACTCCAAAATTGCCTTGAAGCAAGTGCCATGTGTTCATGATATGCATACTTCGTATCTTCGGGGTTGCTCTCCTCTTCTTCCTCTTCTTCTTCTTCCACGGTGAGCTTGGCCTTCAATGCAAGGTTAGGCTTCTTTTCCCGTTGAGAACGGAGCACCGCATTGTCGGCGGTCTTGTCCAAAATGTTCATGGCCACAAACTCATCCAACACTTCGCTTGAGGTCAAAGTGTGGAAGTCCGGTCTTTGACGAATGACGGAGGACATGGCCTTGTGGTAGGGCATCATTGCCTTGAGGAATTTGCGCTTGATCCAATTGTCATCCATGTCCTTGCTCCTGTGATCTCGTAGTGAGACCGCGAGTTTGGTTACTCTTCGATAAAGCTCACGAGGTTCTTCATCTTCCTTCATTGCAAACTCATCGGCCTCATCTTGTACCACTTCATAGTTGGACCGTTGAATGCTTGCACTTCCCCGATAGAGAGACACGACACAATGCCATGCATCTTTGGCCAAGGCGAAGGGACGAAGATGAGGTAGGTCTTCGGGTGGAATTGCATCTTGAATGATGAAGAGAGCATTCTCATTGAATTGATTGTCCGCGGCTTCTCAAGGAGTGAAGTTGCTTGGATCATGTGGATAGAAACCTTCTTCAATGATTCTCCAAAGGTTAGTGTTCACATGATTTAAATGACGTTTAAAGCGGTAAACCCAAGAATCAAAATTCTCATTTTTCACAATCTTAGGGGGAGGACCGGCATGATTCAAATGAGTGGAGGGAACCGGTCCACCATAAACAAGTGGTGGTTCCACATGGGCAAAGATGCCGGTGCCATTCTTGCCACTAGAAGAAGGAGCCTTTTCACTACTAGCTTCCCCCTTGTCGGAGATAGCATCCGACACCTTGTTGGCGGGATCACCCACTTTCAACGGTGCGGTGGAAAGTTTAAGCCCCTCAAAAAATTTAGTAAACATGCTTTCAACTTTGGTCGTCGTGGAGGTTTTCAATGTCTCCAAGTCCACATTGAACTCCTCACGAGAGACCGAAGTTCCCCCATCTCCCGTAGACGAGATCGGATTCACACCGGAGTGTTCCTCCACACCATCTACGGTATCAACCATACTCTTTGGATGTTAAAGTTCTTAATAAAGAGACGAAGCTCTGATACCAATTGAAAGGATCGATATGGTTGACTAGAGGGGGGGGTGAATAGGCAACTACCAATTTTTAGCTTTTCTTTACCAAATTAAACTTTGCATCAAAGTAGGTTGTCTAGATGTGCAACTAGGTGAGCAACCTATATGATGCAATATCAACAAGCATACAAGCAAGCAAGGGTAGAAACACTAAAGAGTTTGCACAAGTAAAGGTAAGAGATAACCAAGAGTGGATCCGGTGGAGACGAGGATGTGTTACCGAAGTTCCTTCCTTTTGAGGGGAAGTACGTCTCCGTTGGAGCGGTGTGGAGGCACAATGCTCCCCAAGAAGCCACTAGGGCCACCGTATTCTCCTCACGCCCTCACATAATGCGAGATGTCGTGATTCCACTATTGGTGCCGTTGAAGGCGGCGACCGAACCTTTACAAACAAGGTTGGGGAAATCTCCACAACTTAATTGGAGGCTCCCAACAAGACCACGAAGCTTCACCACAATGGAATATGGCTCCGAGGTGACCTCAACCGTCTAGGGTGCTCAAATACCCAAGAGTAACAAGATCCGCTAGGGATGAGTGGGGGAATCGAAAATCCCTTGGTGGAAGTGTAGATCGGAGCCTTCTCAACCACTCCCGAGTAAATCAACAAGTTTGATTGGCTAGGGAGATAGATCGGGCAAAATGAAGCTTGGAGTATTTAATGGAGCTTGAGAAATAAATGGAGCTTTGGGGGAGGAAGAGGTAAGTGAGAAGGAGGAAGGGGACTCCCTTTTATAGTGAGGGCAACAATCCCGTTGTCCCCCCACCAATCAGCCCCGCACAGGGCGGTACTACCGCTGAGAGGGGGCGGTACTACCGCCAGGCGACGGTACTGCCGCGCCACCCTGCGGTACTGCCGCGCTGAGGAGACTTAGTAGGAAACGGACCCCAATAGCGGTACTACCGCGGTGGTAGGGCGGTACTACCGCTCCTGGAACGGTACTACCGCCACTACAACCGTGACTAGTGCCGCAAAACCCGACACGAGAAAAAGACCTCTCGAATCGAGGCGGTAGGAGCCAGACTACCCAGCGGTACTACGACAGTGGGGTCAAGGGCGGTAGTACCGCTGTGGAGCGGTACTGCCGCTTGTGACCCTTCGGCCATAGTACCGCAGGCAGTGCGGTACTACCGCTGGGGCGAGAGAGAGAGAGAGAGAGAGAAGGGATCTCTCAAAAATGCTGAGGACACGGCGGATGTGCCAGGCCCCCAGCGGTACTACTGCTGTGGAGCCACAGCAGTACTACCGCTGCGAAGCGGTACTGCCGCTTGTGGCTTCTCAGCGATACTACCGCTGGGGGCCTGGTACTGCCGTTTAGACCCAGACAGAACAAAGAAGAGAGGAGAGATCTCTTCAATGGACAGGAAAAGCTCGGAGGGTGAGAAGCTGATGTGTACGTGATGATTCCACCCATGCAAAACCCCAGCGGACCCCCTCTTGATAGTACGATGCCCTCTACGCAACTAGTCCACCGAGAAAGAAACGAAAGAGCTACACCGTCTTGAAATACACTCCGAGGGGAAGAAAGCGTCTCCTGCGAGGGGAGAATCTGTGAATTATTCAAAGCACAAGATTAGTCCGCAAACATGTTGTCATCAATCACCAAAACTACCTTGAGAGAGATATGCCGTAACAAAGGAGTTGGGTGCACAATCATAGAATCCATTTGCATTTCTAGAATGTATGGACTGAGTATCCCCAAATGAATATAAAATTCATGGGTTTTTGATATAGGATGCAAAAGATATAAAATGGACAAGGTGTGGGGGCTTTAGTACAAATTCTTCGAGGCAAACATGAAATAAAATTTGCTCATATTTGAAAAATAAAAGTGCACCAACAAAATCCTTACAAGATTCTGGTAAAAAAATCATATAACATTTGTCAAAATTTAAACAGGTATGAAGAACTTATGTTTTTGCCAAAGTATAGGGACCTAATTGCAAAAGTGGCAATTGCTAGAATTTTCGAGTGCTCAAAACCAGAAACAAAGTGCAAATCTGAAACCTAAGGACAATTTTAACCCAAATTCATATACAACATGTTTATGTTTGGGTTAGGAATATTCATATTTGATTTATTCAAACTTTAAGCAATTTGAATGATTTTGGAAGAAACAAGAAAAGATTTTTAATAAAAAGGGAAACAAAAGGATAACATGAGAAATTGCTATAGCCACCCAGGACCCACCTAGCCACCGTGAATGGCAGTGGGTCTAGGGCGCTTGCATGGCACGTTGACTCGACATGGAGATGTCCCATGAACATGTCGAACCAGGGCCCACGTGCCACGACGTCAACAGAGGCGACGACAGCGACATGCCGGAGCGGGGAGGCACTCGGGCGTGTGTGCTATGGTGTGCAAACCAACAAATTAAACACGACACAAGTATCTACGCGTTCACGTGGTTGTGATGGTGCAAAAAGGACAGGTCAAAAGCCACCGGAGCATCGCCAATGACATGGACCTCCGGCAGTGCTCTCAGACGTGCATGAAAATTGTTGTGAATTTGAAAAAAAATGCTCAGAGTTTAAATTTGTCCTAGTTTTATAATAAAATTTTCATAATTTCAAAATGTTCAAATATTTTAGAAACAGTTAACATCTTTTAAAATATTTTTAGTTTCAAAACTGTTCACAATTAAAAAAACATTTTTTTGCATAAATTAAAACCTTTTTTAAGAAAATTTAGAATTCAAATAATCGTTAGCTTTTAAAAAAAGTAGCTAAATTAGTCACAACTTGAAAAAATGTATTCATGTTAAAATGTTTGTGTTTAAACAAAATGTTCACAAATTTGGAAAATCTTAAAAAGAAATTGAAAAATTGTTTACTTTTTTTTCAAAAAACAAATTTGATCACAGTGAACAAAGATGCTACAGGGTGAACCGGTATGCAACATTAAACCGAAACGCTGCAGTGAAAAGTGAAACGGGGCGCTAAAATCACCAATTGGGAGGCAGCCTAGTTGGGCTGCCCTATGCGTCGGGATTTCTATTCGAGCGTGGAGCTCTCTTGCATCGCATGTTTCAGGTCCTTGCGCCCTTGTATCAAAACTTGTGTTTCAAGCCTACGAGCCTTTTTTTTGCGACACCTTCTTCCTAAAATATAATATGTATTTGCATCGACCAATTGATGTTTTTTTTTGAGAATTTTTTCATTCATATCATGAATCAATACAAAGTAGCTGACCCTTACAAGCACACTGAAACACAAACACAAAAGATCATGAACACGTAAAGTACCCTAAGACAACCATAACACAAGAAGATCTCCGGAGCCATGTGTCATCATCCCTGAATCTTGAGAGAAGACCCCTGCAACAGAAGGATCTGCAACCAGTCGCAAACAGGTCATCATCTTCGACCACGATACAATTGTCGCCATGTTGCTTCCTCCTTTCTTAACACCAGCGCTGAGAGGGCATGGACATCAATCCAACACGTCTGCAACAGCCGTCGCCATCTTTGGCTTTGAGTACCGCAAAAAGTGTCCCTTTCGAAAGGAAAAGAACTCGAGTCATTCAACCGGTCCAGCACCGCGGCCGGGCCATCCGCCCGGACAAAGCAAGATCTCCCACTAGCATCAGCACAGAGGAAGGAGAAGAACAACAGTAGCAAATCATACCAACAAAGAAGAAGAAAGGTCTTCGTCTCCCTGCATCCATCGCCCATCTGAGGACCCACACGGCCAGTGCGGATGGACCTCCAGCCACCATAGCCCGCGACCTCGACGAGATCCGGGGATCCCCAACCCCGCCGGCTCCTAAACGAAGGCAAAAACCTCGCCTGACCACAAACAGAGCCCGAGAAACTTATTCCGACGCGACACCACCGCAACGGCCTCGACAGCGTCTCCCTTAATCCTAACCCTACCACACGCCCACCTAACGAACAAACCCGAGGTTCCCCCTCTCTCCCGCCGTCGGAGCGGCCGACGGAGAGAAAGGGAACCGGCGGCGTCACCGGCGACACGCAAGGGAACCCTCTCGCCTCCCTTGATCGCCTGGAGCGATCCTACTTTTCCTTCTTTCTTGTTAGAGACACCGACCAATTGATGTAACAGCTCGTGTATGCTAAGGCAGTGGGTTGGGAATGTGTCGACAGTCTACTCTGAACGCAATCAATGATAACACGAACACACGTACCACACGGAATCCTATATGACACTCTCAGCGTTAGAATGTCTTTGCTTCTTCTTTTTTTTTGTGGGTGAGAATGTCTTTGCTTCACACAGGGAACCATATCAAACTGGCCCATGGCATGTATTACATGTGTGTGAGCCACTGGCTTGGAACCTTAAGGTTTCTAACTGGTTTTGGGAACCATCTAGAAGGCTTTTGAACCGGTTATTTCTTCCCTTTTTGTTTTCTTTAATGGTTTTCTTCAGTTTTTATTTGTTGTTTTTTAAATCTGTTTCTTATTTTATTTTCTTCTCTTTTTTGCTTTTTGCAAAAAACCCTATTTTTCCAAAAAGATATCACAATTTCAAAATATTCTCATTTTCAGAAAATGTTTTCAAATTTGAAAAAGAATGAAAATTATGAACTTCAAAACCTGTTTGTTTTCTTCAAAATATGCTCAGAGTTTCAAATTTGTTCTAGTTTTCTAAAAATGTCTTGATTTCAGAATTTTGAAATATTTTGAAAACTTTTAACATTTTTAAATTCAAAATTTGTTCACAATTTTTAAAAATGTTCAACATTTTCCGAATTAAAGCATTTTTCAGGAAAAAACGGAATTTAAATAATGTTTTTCGTTTTAGAAAAATGGAAAAAAAATACCCAAAAATTTCATAAATTCTTCTTATTTTGTCAAAAAATGTTCACGTTTTAATAAAATGTTCACAAATTTGGAAAATCTTTAAATTTTTTGGAAAAATGTTCACTTTCTTTCAAAAATTGTTTTAAGGTGAACCAGGACGCTATAGGGAATAGTGAACCGGTATGCAACATTAAATCGGAACGCTGCAGTGAAAAGTGAACGGGGGCGCTAAAATAACCAATTGGAAGGCAACCTAGTTGGGCTGCCCTATGCGTCGGGATTTCTGTTCGAGTGACCAACAGGAGCTCTTTTGCATCGCATGTTTCTAGTCCTTGCCCTCTTTATACTTGTACTAGAACAATGCTCGTGCGTTGTAACGGGATATAAATATTTTAGTATGTTAACTTATGATTTACTTGTCAATAATAATGCGATTGTTCCTAGCAAAAATAATAATAATAATGCGATTGTGTAAATAAATGTTCATCAAATTCTGCACATGAATTCTTCTATATTTTGATCGAAAGTTTGGTAAATAAATTAAAGTGAAATTGGTTTAGAAAGTAAGTAAATTAAGATGATTGATTATCATATACATGGAAGATTGGATAAAGGGGTGGTGAGAAAAAAAATGTGAAATGAGAACCTTACTTCTTTTTAAGTAGTAGAGGGCTTCACTTTAAGATCAAGCGATAACCTTCTTCCTAGAAAATACTTCCTCCGTTCGAAATTACTTGTCGTAGAAATAGATGTATTTAGATGTATTTTAGTTCTAGATACATCCAAATTCAAGACAAGTAATTCCGAATGAAGGGAGTAATATGCATTTGCATCGACCATTTGAAGTGACAATTAGTGTACGCTAAGGCAGTGGATTGGGACTATGTCGACACTCTACTTTGGACGCAAGCAGTGACGGTACGAACACACGTACCACGTTCGAGCCTATTTAATCATGAACTCATCTATGTATCGCAGTCAACTCCAAGAAGCGGACGCGAGCTATCTCGACAGGCGATGGCGCCGGCGCTGAAGGTCTACGGATGGGCGGTCTCACCGTTCGTGGCACGCGCGCTGATCTGCCTGGAGGAAGCAGGCGTCGACTACGAGCTCATCCCCATGAAACGTGAGGCCGGCGACCACCTCCTGCCGGACTTCCTCGCCAGGAACCCCTTCGGCCAGGTCCCCGTTCTCGAGGACGGCGACCTCACCCTCTTCGGTAATTCCCATCACTATCTCCTCTGTTTACACCACAGATCGTCAAGGAGAGCCTGCAATAGTGATCGGAAATTCTCACGCAGAATCGCGAGGCACGTGCTTCGCAAGTACCAGCCGGAGCTGCTGGTGGGCGACGGCTCGCCGGAGTCGGCGGCGATGGTGGACGTGTGGCTGGAGGTGGAGGCCCACCAGTACAATCCCTCGGCTGGCGCCATCTCGATCCAGTGCCTCCTCGTCCCGTTCCTCGGCGGCACGCGCGATCAGGCCATCGTCGACGAGAACGTCGTCAAGCTGAGGAAGGTGCTGGAGGTGTACGAGGCGCGGCTGTCGGCGTCCAAGTACCTCGCCGGGGAGTCGGTCAGCCTCGCCGACCTCAGCCACTTCCCGCTCATGCACTACTTCATGGAGACGGAGTACGCGTCGCTGGTCGAGGAGCGCCCGCATGTCAAGGCGTGGTGGGAGGAGCTCAAGGCCAGGCCGGCGGCGAGGAAGGTCACGGAGTTCATGTCGCCGGACTTTGGGATGGTGAAGAAAGCAGAGCAGTGATTGCAACGCTGGCGTTTATTATGTTGTGTACACCTATGGCGCGATGTCTTTAGAATTTAGATTGTTTATTATGGGGCGTGTTACGCGTGGCCGACGAAAGATCCGTCGCTTGAATAATCTTGCGGCCATGCTTCGTCGTTTACTTTTGCAACAAAAATCTTGTTATGAAACCTTTGTAATAGAAATTGTGTGGTAGAAATATTTGTAACAAGTTGTGTTGCAAAAAAATTGCAGCAAACATTATGTTTTAGAAACGTTTATAGATTTATTTATTTTTACAGTAAAGATCATGTTGCAAAAATGTTTGTATTCTAGCAAAGATCATGTTGCGGAAAAAATATGCAACAAAGATCATGTTGTAGGGACTGTTGCTGTGGTGGCACCGGCGGTGTCCTGAGATCCGCTCGAGGGGGCGGTAGCCATGGACGCCAGTGCTCCTTCAAGACACGAACGCGGGCTTAGACACGGCATGCCTCACAGAGGCCGGTGGTGTAGTCCAGCTGCTTCCAGTACCCGTGCGGCCGGCAGGCAGCACACAGTTGGTCGGCTTCCGGCGGCTGGTAGTCGATGCGCGTCTGCTCTTGAGGTGCAGTGGTGTCGTGGAATTGTCACGACAGATGTCCTAGCGAAAGGACTTAGTCGTAGGGCCATCGTAACTAGGAAGCTTAAAGGGGTTAAGCGGGACAAAGGACACGAGAGGTTTATACTGGTTCGGCCCCTTACGGTGAAGGTAAGGCCTAGTCCAGTTGATGTTGTATTGCTAGGTTTCAATGACCAAGGAGCGAATCCGCTAGTTTGGCTCTCGATCTCTTATTTCTTGCCCTAAGCCGCCACCGGGTCGTCCCCTTATATACACGGGTTGACGCCTGACGGCCTACGGAGTCCCGGCCGGCTCATAAAGCGTGTCCGGCTCGGTGACTTCTTTTATATGCCTTTCCTTACAAATCTTTCCTTACATACGGGGTTTACAATATTGGGCCTTAAGCCGTCTCTGGGCTTAGGCCTTCTATAAGCCTTAATAAACTATCATCTTGAATGTTTACTGGGCTTTCTTTGTGACCCGCCATTGGGGCTGACCCGGCCCCTCCTGGGCGGGTCATACCTGGTAGCTATATCCCCAACATTAGGCCCCAGATTGACTTTGAACTTTATTTTTTGTCAATCTTCAATACTCAGGCAAAATCCATCTTCCTTTCTTCGCAGAAATTTTTGTAACCCGCCATGACGTCATTTCTTGAAAACACGAAAAACTTTTATGACGTCATCTCTCAACGGATCTTTATTCTTTAATGCCTTCCGAGAATCAGGCGTCCGTTTAGTTGGATAATCATTATTCGGGTCTTTCTCGATTTTCGCGCCAGCCTGTTCGCTTATCCTCTTATAAATAGGCACGCCCCGGTCTTTCTCATTCTTCTCTCTTCTTCGTCTTCTTCCTCTCGCAACCCCCGCTCCTGCTCGAGCTCCGCCGCCGTCAGAGAGCATCTCACCTCCGTCGACTTTGGCCGCTGCATCGACCGAAATCAGTCGAGAGAACAGCGGCGACTCTCCGCGGAAGATCCGTGGTTGTAAGTGTTTCCCTTCTTGCTCCTCAGATCTGCATTAGGGCTTTCTAGGTTTCTGCATGTTCTTCGTAGTTCATCGCAGTTTCATCGTAGTTCTTCCCCTGCAGCCTCTTCTTGATCCAAAAAGAGATATATGCTTGTGCGGTAGTTGTTTTGTGCCTACTCTTGATACTAGTAGATCCCTTTTCCTAGTATAAAGGCCTCATTAGGACTCACAAACTCATCTGCGCTAAACTTTTAGGTCTAGAATTTGTTCCATTTTGAATAGCCATTTGACCTGGAATAATATCAAGCAATTAGGAAACTTGTTTGTCTCAACACTTAGCCGAATCTGCTTTCTCAAATATCTGTAGTCATGGCGGCTTATTGCGCAGGCTTACTTTTCCTTATATGACATTAGCCCTTACTTAAGCCGCCATTACTCCCCTGTACGATCATCACTTAATTTCACCATTATCATTGAATTGAACCGGCTTGTTGCTTTCTTTTCAGTTCGTCTTTTGAACATCATGCCGTCCAAAGCACCGACTGTCTGCAACTGGGTTCCCTCAACAATGATTGAGGATAATTTGAAGGACTTCTTATCCATAGGATTTTTGCCAGGGAAGAATGTTATGTCTTACCGTGCACCTAACCCGGACGAGGAACGGCCCAATCCAAAAGATGGTGAAGTCATTGTCTTTTCTGACCACATGAACCGTGGCTTTTCACCGCCCGGCTCAAAGTTCTTCAGAGATATCCTCCATTTTTTCAAACTCCACCCTCAAGATCTCGGGCCCAACTCCATATCCAATATCTGCAATTTCCAAGTTCTCTGTGAGGTGTACCTTCAAGAAGAACCAACTGTGGAACTATTTTTATCTGAACCGCCAGAACGAGTGTGCTAATGGCCCTAGCTTGGAACTTGGAGGCATCTCAATTCAGCATCGGCAGGGCGCCGTCTTCCCTCTAATAGTCTTGTCGAGTCATCCCAAAGACTGGAATCAGACTTGGTTCTATTGTCAAGACACTTCACCAGCAAATGAGAAGCCACTGCCGGGTTATCGCGCAGAGCGTCTTGACTCCAAGTTTGCGCTCCCTGACAAACTCACTGCCGCCGAACGCAAGAAGCTTATGCCATCAATCAAAAGGATTAACGCCTTATTGGGGAACGGCTTAACCGGAGTTGACTTGACCCGTTGCTGGGTCTCATGGCGGGTCATCCCTCTAAGCCACCGATCGAAATTGATGTATGAATATGGTGGTGGCCCAAATGACTCTCTTCGTCACAGCTCCGTTCAACTTACTGAAGAAGATATTGTTTCAATGTCAACTCTTCTGGTGAACGGCAAGTATGAAGACTGCAGTAAAGTCAGGTTAAACCCGTTCTGCAAACTTAACCCGGCGCCAGAGGTAAAGAACCTCTGACCTCTCTCTTTGTATTTTTATTAGCCGTTTTAAATACCTGCATGACCTTTCATCTTGTTTATTTGTTTACAGGCCAAATCTGATTTTTGGAAAGCCAAGTATGACCACGAAGCCTCCAAGAAGGCTAGAGCCGCCGCCATGGCTGCCAAGAAAACGACCCGGAGGTCGAAGAAGAAGAAGAAGACCACCGCTGAGGACATGTTAAAGCTTGGCGATGATACTTCTGAGTCGGAGGTAGTCCTTGACTCCCTTGGCTAGTTTTTTAATAACCTTATTGACACTGATTATTGCTAGGACGACACGGGGTCCAGCCAGGCCGAAGAAGAAGAGGTAATTATTTCCTCCGACTCAGACCATTTGCCGAGACAGAAACTTCGACGGGTAACCCGGAAAGTAAGGTTTTCGCACCCTTTGGCTTATTTGGACCCTCATTTTCTTTTGAAAAGGCAGCAACACGAGAGCCGTCGTCAAGCCCGAAACGATGATGAGCCGCCTCCTGTTGTACAACAAACTCCTAAAAACGCCAAAATGAGGTCTCTTTATATATTCCTCTTCAGCTTTCATTAGTGAATATATTCTCTTGTGCTACTGACATTATTTGCCCTTTGAAGGAGGTTTCTCGCTCTTCTGGTGACTCCTCTTAGACACAATTTCCGGCCTTCAAAACTGCCCATGGGTAAGGAAACAATCATCTTTCCTCCGTGTTTCTCAAACTGCAACTTTATATTGACAGTCTCATAACATCTTTCTTAGTGGCCAAGCTAAGTCCAAGAAGGCCAAGGTGACTAAGCCGGCGGAAGACCCGTCAGTCCTTGCGCCTGAACCGGCCATGCCACCTTCTCCCCCTCAAACTGAAACACCAGAAGACCCGGCTGCCAATGCTCAATTAGATCCTCCTAAGCCGTCAGCTGACGATACCATCATTAACCCCTCTACTACCGGACCGTCCAGCTCGGCCAACCCGCCATCATCGTCTGCCCATGACGTTCTGATCACTGGAAGCTGTTTTGTTGAGCCGTGGACTCCCACCGTGTTGGCTCGTCACACCGCTAAACAAGAGGCCCTGGAGAGACAGAAAGTTTGTTTTGATGTTTCTCACTACAACCATCTGAACGCCAATGACATATTGTCCGGCTATCTCAGCCATGCGCTCTCCAGCCATGACTCGGAAATCGAGATGGTGAAGCAATTGCAGCTGAAGTATGAGGTATGCTCTTCCGGCTTACTTATATTCTGCCAGCCCCCAAGTCTTTAGATTATGATACAACCTGAATGATATGTAGACTTATGATATAGGCTAAAGCTTTACCCTTAGATTTTTCTGAAGTCCAATAAAATAGTATAAACTTCAACTATAGTCCCCAAGGGCCGGCTCAATGGATCAAAATGAACCGGTACTTAACTTCAGAATTGTCCCAATAAGCATTGTAATCTGGCTTAATATTGAATAACTTTCTGAATATCATACATTAGCCCCCAAGTGCCAAGTGTTGTTACTTTGTAAGGCACTTGGGACTTGAAATATATCAGAGTCGTAAAAAATTGTTTTGGCAGACATTAGCCCCCAAGTGTCAAGTGGTCTAGCAGTGCATATTACTTGAGACTTGAATCTTAAGTTTAAGCTTTGACACACCTGTATACGTTTTGCAGAACGCCCTATCTGAATTGGGCTCTCAATTAACTGAAGCAAAGATCCGGCTGGCGGAACAAGAGATAGAGATCAAAACTGCTAACAATAAACTCCAACTGAGTCTTTCTGAGACAGAGAAATTGAAGACCAGTTTGACGGCCAAGAAGAAATCCTGGGATGAAGAAAATACACTGCTAATCCAACGTGCTGAAAAAGCTGAATCAGCTCTTGAGGAGGTTACCACCGAGCTTACCGGTTTAAAGAGCCGGGTGTCTCAAATGGTCTCCGCCATCTTTGGTAAGTTATCTGTGTTTAATAACTTATACCTTCTTTTTGACCTGGAATATGAACCGCCTGATGAGCCTCTGTATAAAAACGCTTCGCAGGTCCTCGAAGCAAAAATCTGAGCCAAGACAGCATGATCAAGCTGAAGGCGGTTTATACATTAGTAGAGCAATTGTATACTGGCACTCAACGAGCACTTGCCACCATCTCCCCTGCCAACCAAGGATCCAATCGGCTGAGTGATGTTTTGAAGAAATTGTCAATCTTACCCGCCAGGTTCCAAGAGGTCAAATGATCATGTGCTAGAGCCGGAGCCTTGACTGCTCTGAGCCGTTCCAAGGTTTGGGTGCCAGATCTAGACTCGGCGGACGTAGCCAGGGGGTACCCTACCGTGAAGGAAGACGGGTCTCTATTTGAGCAGGATGACTTCGTTGCTTGCGTGAGGGAAGTTCGACCTCAGGCTACTATTCTTGGAGATGAAACCAATATTGACAAATATCAGCCAAGTTTTGATTTGGAGAATAAGAAGATGGTGACTCCCTCTTACAAGGTGACAGACCTTCTCCCGCTGGTTCGTCAACATACGTTTGCTCCAGAAGTTGATCCGGCTGGCCTGATTGATGATGAATCAGAGTTCATCGCCGTGAACGGCTTTGACTGGTCCAATCCCAGCTTTTAATTAGCAGAAGGAGGTGAACCGGCGAGGGAAGAGTGAGAACCATCTTTGTGGGCTCTTGAAAGCCTTGTAATATAATTAGCTTGAAACAACTGCATATTTTGCCTATGCCATCGTGCATAAGATGCCGTTTGTGACTCTTTGCTTCCTGATGTCAATATATGCGTCACATTCATGGTTATCTTTGTAATGTTTCAACTCTGTTCTTGTAGCAAAGAAAAAACTTGCTTGGCGGTTTAGCACCGAACGGGTCAGAATACCCGGTACATGACCAATGGTTTTATCATAGTAGAAAAACAGAACTAGACGTGAAAATAAACAGGGTTGAAATAACCTTGGATTAACACATAAAGAAACCGTTCATAAAAACAGTCATACCTGTATCTTTAACCTCTGGACCACCGGTTTATATGACCCGGGTGATGAGGTTGACGATCCATTCCTTTTGAGAAGTCAATGTTTCTGAATGCCTGATGATTATCATGCCTTGGCGGCTTATTGTCAAATAGTCAAGCCGGCAAAAAGACCATGCTGATTGTTTAAAATTGAGACAATAAAAGACCAATAAGACAAATAACAGGTGGCAAACAATATAATTAACCTTGTAACTAAAGGTTGGGGGTTTCTGATTCGAATACGATCAGTAAACCGGACCAAAGGGGTTAAGCTAAGATTCGAATACGATCATATAGCCCCTAGTGGCTTTGGCGTTGCGCCGATCGAGAGGGTACCGACAGCTATGTTCTCTTTGGTTCGAATATGACCTATGTTTGAACAGGAAGCCCCCAAATGATCTTGAGAGGTTTTTAACAACCCTGATTCGAATACGATCCAAGTCGGACCCAAAAGGGGTTAAGCTATGATTCGGATACGATCAAGAAGCCCCCTGGTGAGTTTGGCTTTGAGCCGATCAAGAGGGTTACGACAGCTATGTTCTCTTTGGTTCGAATACGACCTATGTTTGAACAGGAAGCCCCCAAGTGATCATGAGGTTTACAGCTAGATTCGAATACGATCATAAGCCGGACCAAAAAGGTTAGACTTGATTCAGATATGATCAGCTCCTTAATAGTCATTTTAAATAGTGAAAAAGAGTAAAGATATATAATCTTTGAAAAGGAAAAGGACAGAGGTCCTGCTTTATTACTTATCATAGTATATACAACGTCAAAGTATGTACATGATGAGAGCCGGTGGCTCAGGTGTAGTATGGCCGAAGTTGAGCAATGTTCCACGACCGACGGGTCTCCTCCTCCGACTTACATGAGTCTTTGTGCTCTCGAACGTCAATGAGGTAATATGACCCGTTGTTTAAGTTCTTGCTGACCACAAAGGGTCCTTCCCAAGGCGGGGATAGCTTGTGTGCATCTAACAGATCCTGGATGAGCTGGAGCACCAGGTCACCTTCTTGAAAAGTCCTGGACTTAACCTGGCGGCCGTGATAGCGGTGCAGGTCCTGTTGATAAATTGCTGATCGAGCCGCTGCTAAGTCTCTTTCCTCATCTAACAAGTCAAGCGCATCCTGTCTGGCTTGTTCATTATTAGCTTCAACATAAGCCGCCACACGAGGCGAGTCATGACGGATGTCACTAGGCAGCACTGCTTCCGTTCCATAAACCATGAAGAAGGGTGTATAACCCGTAGATCTATTAGGGGTGGTGTTAATACTCCACAATACCGAGGATAACTCCTCTTCCCAGCAACCCGGCGTCCGTTGTAAGGGCACCATGAGCCGGGGCTTGAGACCTTTTAAGATTTCCTGATTTGCTCTCTCAGCCTGCCCATTAAATTGAGGGTGAGCTATAAAAGAAACATCAAGCCGGATATGCTCACGTTGACAAAATTCCTCCATAGCCCCTTGGGATAAATTAGTGTCATTGTCAGTGATAATGCTGTGTGGAAAACCAAAGCGAAACATCACCTTTTTCATGAACTGAACTGATGTGGCTGCATCACACTTACTCACTGGCTCCGCCTCAACTCACTTTGTGAATTTGTCAACTGCTACTAAAAGATGTGTCTTTTTATCCTTAGACCTTTTGAAAGGTCCAACCATCTCAAGCCCCCAGACTGCAAACGGCCAGGTAATTGGAATCATCCGCAACTCTTGAGCCGGCACATGTGCTCGCCGTGCAAATTTTTGACATCCATCACACCTACTGACCAGATCCTCTGCATCAGCGTGAGCCGTCAACCAGTAAAAACCATGACGAAAAGCTTTAGCCACAAGAGACTTTGACCCGGCGTGATGACCACAATCCCCTTCATGGATCTCACGAAGTATTTCTTGGCCTTCTTCGGGAGAAACACACCGCTGAAACACTCCAGAGACACTGCGATGGTATAACTCTCCGTCAGAAATCGTCATTGATTTGGACCACCGGGCTATCTGTCGGGCCAGGGTCTCATCCTCTGACAACTCGCCCCGGGTCATGTAAGCCAAGAACGGTACTGTCCAATCTAGGATGACGTGAAGAGCCGCCACCAACTGTGCCTCCGGGTCAGGAACGGCTAAATCTTCCTCTGTAGGTAACTTAACAGATGCAAAACATCCAAAAAAGCTGTTAGGTGGCACCGGCTTACGCTGAGACCCCAACCGGCTAAGAGCATTGATACGTCTCCGTCGTATCTATAATTTTTGATTGTTCCATGCCAATATTATTCAACTTTCATATACTTTTTGGCAACTTTTTATATTATTTTTGGGACTAACATATTGATCCAGTGCCCAGTGCCAGTTCCTGTCTGTTGCATGTTTTTGGTTTCGCAGAATATCCATATCAAACGGAGTCCAAACGGGATAAAAACGGACGGAGCTTATTTTTGGAAAATATGGAAAATCCGGAAGGAAAATCAATGCGAACCAGTGCCCGAGGTGGTCACGAGGCAGGGGGCGCGCCTGCCCCCCTGGGCGCGCCCCCTACCCTCGTGAACGCACCGTAAGGCGGTTGACGCTCTTCTTTTGCCGCAAGAAAGCTAATATTCAGAAAAAAATCACGGCGAAGGTTTCAGGCCAATCGGAGTTACGGATCTCCATATATATACGAAATGGTGAAACAGAGCCAGAGGAGAACGCAGAACCAGAGAGAGACAGAGAGGTAGATCCAATCTCGGAGGGGCTCTCGCCCCTCCCACGCCATGGGAGCCAAGGACCAGAGGGGAAACCCTTGTCCCATCTAGGGAGGAGGTCAAGGAAGAAGAAGAAGGAGGGGGGCTCTCTCCCCCTCGCTTCCGGTGGCGCCGGAGTGCCACCGGGGGCCATCATCATCACCGCCATCTTCACCAACAACTTCACCACCATCATCATCAACTCTTCCCCCCTCTATGCAGCGGTGTAACCTCTCTCTTACCCGCTGTAATCTCTACTTAAACATGGTGCTCAACGCTATATATTATTTCCCAATGATGTATGGCTATCCTATGATGTTTGAGTAGATCTGTTTTGTCCTAATGGCTATTTGATGATCGTGATTGGTTTGAGTTGTATGTTTTATTATTGGTGCTGTCCTATGGTGCTCTCCGTGTCGCGCAAGCGTGAGGGATTCCCGCTGTAGGGTTTGCAATATGCTTATGATTTGCTTATGGTGGGTGGCGTGAGTAACAGAAGCACAGACCCGAGTAAGTAGGTTGTTTGTGTATGGGATAAAGGGGACTTGATGCTTTAATGCTATGGTTGGGTTTTACCTTAATGAATCTTTAGTAGTTGTGGATGCTTGCTAGAGTTCCAATCATAAGTGCATATGATCCAAGTAGAGAAAGTATGTTAGCTTATGCCTCTCCCTCAAATAAAATTGCAATAATGATTACCGGTCTAGTTATCGATTGCCTAGGGACAAATAACCTTCTTGTTGACAAAAGCTCTTTACTAAAACTAATTTAGTTGTGTCTTTATCTAAACAGCCCCTAGCTTTTATTTACGTGTTCTGTACTTTCTTGCAAGCTTACCCAAAAACACCTACAAAGTACTTCTAGTTTCATACTTGTTTCCGGTAAAGCGAACGTCAAGCGTGCGTAGAGTTGTATCGGTGGTCGATAGAACTTGAGGGAATATTTGTTCTACCTTTAGCTCCTCGTTGGGTTCGACACTCTTACTTATCGAAAGAGGCTACAATTGATCCCCTATACTTGTGGGTTATCAAGCATCTGCCGCTTCGTTCTTCCTACGGTCAATGTGTTCCACCTGATAACCTTTAAAATGTCCTGCAACAGCATCGACTTCACGGCGATAAGCCTCCATGAGAGGGTCCTTGGAATCCCACTTGCCTGACACCTGTTGAGCCACCAAATCTGAATCGCCAAGACACCGAACCCAGCTCAGGCTCATCTCTTTGGCCACTCGAAGACCATGGAGCAAGGCTTCATACTCTGATGCGTTGTTAGTACAAGGAAACATCAGTCGCAACACATAACAAAACTTGTCACCTCGAGGGGAAGTTAAAACAACTCCAGCCCCCGAGCCTTCCAATTGTCTGGACCCATCAAAGTGAATCGTCCAATATGTGTTGTCTGGTTTCTCTTCTGGCATCTGCATCTCTGTCCAGTCATTAATAAAGTCAACCAGCGCTTGATATTTGATCGCAGTACGTGGCACATACTTCAACCCATGAGATTCAAGTTCAATGGCCCACTTGGCGACTCATCCAGTAGCTTCTCTATTTTGGATGATGTCTCCCAAAGGAGCAGAGCTAACCACAGTGACTGGGTGACCCTGAAAGTAATGTTTGAGCTTCCGGCTTGCCATGAACACCCCATACATGAGCTTCTGCCAATGTGGATATCTTTGTTTAGATTCAATCAGCACCTCACTGACGTAGTAAACCGGCCGCTGAACCGGATGTTCCTTGCTAGACTCCTTGCGCTCCACCACAATTGCCACACTAACAGCTCGTGAGTTAGTGGCTACGTATAACAATAGCGGCTCTTTCTCAACTGGAGCAGCAAGAACCGGCGGCTTAGCAAGCTGTTTCTTCAGATCCTCGAAAGCAGAGTTTGCAGCATCGCTCCAAAAAAAATCATCCATCTTTTTCATCATCTGATACAAAGGCATCGCCTTCTCCCCTAACCGGCTTATGAACCGGCTCAAAGCAGCGACGCGACCCGCCAGCCGTTGAACGTCATTGATGCACACCATTTTTGCCAGGGAGGTGATTGCCTTAATTTTCTCCAGGTTAGCTTCAATGCCTCTGTTAGATACCAAAAAACCCAAGAGTTTGCCAGCGGGGACTCCAAAAACACACTTAGCCGGGTTAAGCATAATCTTGTAGACCCGGAGGTTATCAAAGGTCTCCTTCAGATCTGTTACTAAGGTTTCCTCTTTTCTGGACTTCTCCACTATATCATCCACATAAGCATGAACATTGCGCCCAATCTAATTGTGAAGGCAATTCTACATACACCGTTGATAAGTCGCCTGGGCACTCTTAAGCCCAAAAGGCATAGACACATAGCAGAAGGCTCCAAACAGAGTGATGAAGGTTGTCTTCTCCTGGTCCTTGACTGCCATCTTGATCTGATGATAACCTGAATACGCATCCAGAAAACTCAAATGCTCACAACTCGCCATAGCATCAATTATTTGATCAATACGAGGGAGAGCAAAAGGGTCAGCTGGACAAGCTTTGTTTAAATCGGTGTAATCTACACACATACGCCAGGTGCCGTTCTTTTTGAGTACGAGCACCGGGTTAGCCAACCACTGTAGGTGAAAAACTTCCACAATGAATCCGGCCGCCAAGAGCCGGGCCACCTCTTCTCCAATGGCCTTGCACCTTTCCTTGTTAAACCGTCGGAGAAACTGCCTAACCGGCTTAAACTTCGGATCAATATTAAGAGTGTGCTCAGCGAGTTCTCTCGGGACACCCGACATGTCAGAAGGTTTCCATGCAAAGATGTCCCGGTTCTCACGGATGAACTCGATGAGCGCGCTTTCCTATTTTGGATCCAAATTGGCACTGATGATGAACTACTTGGATGAGTCACCGGGCACAAAATCAACTGTCTTGGTGTCATCAGCTGACTTGAATTTCAACACCGGTTCATGCTCCGTTGTTGGCTTCTTTAAAGATGTCATGTCTGCCGGGTCAACATTATCTTTATAAAACTTTAACTCCTCTGTTGCACAAATAGACTCAGCATATGCAGCATCTCCTTCTTCACACTCCAGGGCTATTTTCTGGCTTCCATGTACTGTAATGGTGCCCTTATAACCCGGCATCTTGAGCTGCAGATATACATAACATGGCCGAGCCATGAACTTGGCGTAAGCCGGCCGTCCAAACAGAGCATGATATGGGATTTTGATCTTAACCACCTCAAAAGTTAACTTCTCTGCTCTGGAATCATATTCATCCCCAAAGGCTACTTCCAGTTCAATCTTACCAACTGGGTATGCCGATTTGCCAGGTACAACACCGTGAAAAACAGTGTTGGATTGCTTAAGACTCTTATCAGTCAACCCCATCCGACGGAACGTCTCATAGTAGAGGATGTTGATGCTACTGCCTCCATCCATGAGCACTTTAGTGAATTTATATCCACCAACCTGAGGCGCTACTACCAAGGCCAAGTGACCCGGATTATCAACCCGGGGAGGATGATCTTCTCTGCTCCACACAATAGGTTGTTCTGACCACCTTAAATAACGTGGAATCGCCGGCTCAACGGCATTGACAACCCTCTTATGAAGCTTCTGGTCCCTCTTGCATAAACTAGTGGTAAATACATGGTATTGCCCACTATTCAACTGTTTTGGGTTGCTCTGATATCCGGACTGTTGCTGCTGATTACCTTGGCCGGGTTGTGGATTATAACCTCCCTAGTTACCCGTATGGCCCTGACCGTGAAAGCCGCCTCCACCTGAACCGGTGCCCGGGCCATGAAAGCCGCCTCCACCTGAACCGCCGCCACGCCCGTGACTTCCATCAAATGCATTTGAATTTTTAAACGCCTTGATGATTGTACAATCCTTCTACAGATGGGTGGCTGGCTTCTTCCGGGTGCTGTGTCATGGACAAAGTTCATTCAATAGTTGCTCGAGGGTGGGACCTGGCCCGCCCGACCGAGGGGGTTGCCTGCCCTTGTGCCATTGATTGTTGCCCTGTGCATTGGTGTTAGCCATAAATTTGTCAGTCTTACGTTTATTACCTCCTTGATTTGCCGGGTTATGCTGGTGACCCTTGCCGTTCTTCTTTCCCTTCCCTATTTTTTCTTCATCAGACACGGGGTCCTTGGTACTATCAGAATCAGCATACTTGACCAGAGCCGCCATCAACTGGCCCATTTTCTGCCGCCCCAGCTTCTGCTTCAGAGGTTAAAAACGGCAATTTTTCTCCAACATTAAGACTGCCGAGCCGGCATCCATCTTATCAGATGAATGTATTATCTCCTTGACCCGGCGCACCCAATGGGTTGTGGATTCACCTTCCTTTTGCTTACAATTAGTCAGGTCCATGATTGACATAGGTTGTTTGCATGTGTCCTTGAAGTTCTGAATGAACCGGGCTTTTGATTCCGCCCATGAGCCGATGGAATTGGGGGGTAATCCTTTCAACCAAGTGTGAGCCGTTCCATCCAACATCATAGTGAAATACTTAGCCATTGCTGCATCGCTGACCTCCAATAGCTTCATCGCCATCTCATAACTCTCAATCCAGGCCCCAGGCTGCAAATGGGTTGTGTAGTTAGGCACATTATGAGGCCCCTTGAAGTCTTTTGGCAAGTGCTCATTACGTATGGCCGGCACCAGGCAAGGGACACCTCCTGTTCTTGTGGCTACTCCTGCCTCAACAGAGGTTGCTGGATAAGCCAGAAAAGTTTGATGAGCCGCCTGCTCAACTGCCAGTTGAACCGCCCGCTCAGCCTCCTGTTGGAGCCTCTCCTGATCCGCTAAATTAAGGGCTCCACCCTGTACCAGCTCATGCCTGCACGGTTGATTGCGGCGTTGAGCGTTACTTGATATATCAGCTGAGTCCATATGCCTGCTATAGCTCGGGCTCCGGCTCGGGCGAGGGGTTGAATGGATTCTGTCTCGATTGTAAGAGTACGCATCCTGCTGCGCGAGAGCCGTCTGAAGAAGTTCTCTCACCCTTCGTGTTTCGATTGTTGTCGGAGAGTCACCTTCCATCGGGAGAGCCGCCAAACGAGACGACGCAGCGATGAGGTTTTCCAAAGGATTGGAGAAGTGACCCGGTGGTGTTGGCGCATAATGAGGCGGAGCGGTATACATGCGAGGTGGGTCCATGGCCCGCGGCTGAACCGGTGCTCCGGGTGTCGTGGTCCGATTTGCCTCCGACGGGTTACTTGGACCGGCCCCGGGTGTATGGAAAAGGTTCCTAGGATCGAGCGTCAGAGGTAGACGTGACTGAGTTTTCTGATGCCTTCTCCTCATGGCCTCGTTTGACGCGTTCAAATCCACCGAGAGCCGGAAAGTCTCCGCTTGAAGCTGCTGAGCCCGAGCGTCCAAAGCCGCCCGCTCCGCGGCCATCCTGACCTCTTCTGCTGCTAAATTTTCCTTGGCATGTGCCATCTCTTCACGTACCCGTACCACCTCCGTGTCATGCTGAACCTTATCCGCCGGCTCCACCACGGCAGTCAACAGAGCTGTCAGCTTATCCGTGAGATCCATTAGTATCTGAGCCAGGGGGCGCGGGGGGTCTCCTGACCCGGCCGCTGCTGACCCAGTGGTTGTTGCTGCTGCAGTCGTGGAGTTCTGCCCGGGCTAAGTACCTGCCATGAAGACTCCGGCTCGATTCAGCGGCTCAGAGGGGTCCGGAATATTGCTGCCATCAGAACAACCCCCAAGCATGCCATCCTGCAGCTGATACAAAGAATCAGTCTCGCCTGTTGATGACATAGCATCAGAACAGATGGCCGTCTCACCGCCATCCACTGACTCGTCTGAGTATTCAACTCCATGGATGCAACCCACAAAGGCACACATTACGGCGGGTCGGGTCCGTGCGGGTCTCGCACGCAGAGTCGTGTCGATGATGTTGGTGCAGACGTCCGGCTTAGGGCCCGATTTGCCGATCCGGCCGATGAAGACATGAATTCTGCCGAAGGGGACCCGGTAGTCGTACTCAATTGAGCTGGCCTCGGGGCCCCAGCCTTCGTCGTTGATGTAGAGCTTGCTGCGACGACTCTTGGTCATCCGGCCCACAACGTATCCCTTGAGCCCTTCGAAGTTGCCCTTCAAGAACTCAAATCCACTGTGCGCTGGCCCCACGGTGGGCGCCAACTGTCGTGGAATTGTCACGGCAGATGTCCTAGCGAAAGGACTTAGTCGTAGGGCCATCGCAACTAGGAAGCTTAAAGGGGTTAATCGGGACAAAGGACACGAGAGGTTTATACTGGTTCGTTCCCTTACAGTGAAGGTAAGGCCTAGTCCGGTTGATGTTGTATTGCTAGGTTTCGATGACCAAGGAGCGAATCCGCTAGCTTGGATCTCGATCTCTTGTTTCTTGCCCTAAGCTGCCACTGGGTCGTGCCCTTATATACACGAGTTGACGCCTGGCGGCCTACGGAGTCCCAGCCGGCTCATAAAGCGTGTCCGGCTCGGTGACTTCTTTTATATGCCTTTCCTTACAAGTCTTTCCTTACATACGACGGTTTACAATATTGGGCCTTAAGCCGCCTCTGGGCTTAGGCCTTCTATAAGCCTTAATAAACTATCATCTTGAATGTTTATTGGGCTTCCTTTGTGACCCGCCATTGGGGCTGACCCGGCCCCTCCTGGGCGGGTCATACCTGGTAGCTATATCCCCAACGTAGGGATTGTTGCTGCGGTGGCACCAGCGGTGTCCTGAGATCCGCTCGAGGGGGTGATAGCCATGGACTCCAGTGCTCCTTCAAGACGACGAACGCGGGCTTAGACACGGCATGCCTCACAAAGGCCGGTGGTGCAGTCCAGCTGCTTCCAGTACCCGTGCGGCCGGCAGGCAGCACACGGTTGGTCGGCTTCCGGCATTGGGCGGTGGCCGGCGGCCGGCGGCTGGTAGTCGACGCGCATCTGCTCTTGAGGTGCAGTGGAGCAGCGCTTCAAAATAACACGAGGCAATATGCATGGAGAGATTAGGGTGAACGAGTGGATAAGATGAGGCTCGATGTTTCAGAGAAAGTGGGTCCACGGTACAAACGTCGATCCAACGAGGCGGTCGACGTTTTATGAGATCCGCCGGGTGAGCGATAGTATTTCCCGTTGTTTATATTAGAGCAACTCCAACGGGCCGACCCAAATGGACGGCGATTTCATCTGCTTTTTGTCCGTTTGGGTCGGCCGCCCACCCGGCGTCCGTCCTGTTTTTCATATGGGTCGGCAGCGTGCCCAACGTGCCAGCCCATATGTGCAGGCGTGGTCGGCTGGCCGCCCAATTTTACATTGATTTGCATTACAACATATTGTGAAACGAAAATTTAACAAGCAAAATAGTTTAGCCGCCCAAATAAATAGTATAGTTTTACATGCCAAATACAAATAAAAATGTTTCACATAGTTTTGCAAACGAATAAAAGAAGATACATCTATTGGTTGCCAACATGAGTCCACATATGCTCAACCAAATCATTTTGTAGTTGCACGTGAGTTTCCCAATCACGCATGTCTTCACGAAACTGAGTGAACTGCTCAAATGTTGCCGCTACTCCATGCTCATGCACAACATTCTCACCCTGAAACTGAAAGCCTTGATCGTACAGACGTTCCGGGCGCTCGTCTTCTACGATCATATTGTGCATGATCACACAAGCAGTCATCACCTCCCATAGTTTCTGCGTGCTCCAAGTATTAGCAGGATACCGGACGATGCCCCATCGAGATTGCAAAACACCAAAGGCACGCTCGACATCCTTTCTAGCACTCTCTTGCTCTTGGGCAAATCTTTTATTTTTCTCTCCGACGGGGTTGGGTATTGTCTTGACAATAGTGGTCCACTAAGGATAGATACCGTCACCCAAATAGTACCCTTTGTCGTAGTTGTGGCCGTTGACAGTAAATTTCACCGGTGGGCTATTGCCTTCGGCAAGCGAAGCAAACACCGGCGAGCACTGAAGCACGTTGATATCATTGTGTGATCCAGCCATGCCAAAGAAAGAGTGCTAGATCCAGAGATCTTGAGACGCCACGGCCTCTAGTATGACAGTGCAAGCCCTGACATGTCCCTTATACTGCCCTTGCCAAGCAGAAGTGCGGTTCTTCCACTCCGAGTGCATGCAGTCTATGCTGCCAAGCATCCCCGGGAAGCCCCTGCTGGCATTCATCGCCAACAAACGGGTTGTGTCTTCAGCTGTCGGCTCTCTCAAGTACTCAGGGCCAAACACAGCAATCACAGCCTTACAGAACTTATACAGGGACTCTAGGCATGTAGACTCGCTCATACGAACGTACTCGTCAATGAGATCACCGGGCACTCCGTATGCAAGCATTCAGATGGCAGCAGTGCATTTCTGATAAGAGGAGAAACCAATCTTGTCGACGGCATTCTCTTTGCACTCAAAGTAGTCATCATAGCCGACCACTCCCTCTCTAATACGGTTGAAAACATGCCTACTCATACGAAACCGGCGGCGGAATTTGTGATGTTTGAACAACGGGTTTGTTGTATCAAAGTAGTCCTTCCAGAGAAGGAAATGCCCGCTCTCTCGGTTACGATTCAACGGCAGAAGGTGGCCCGGAATGGAGCCACGGAACAACGGTCGTTGGTTGTTCAGGTGGTGATGGACCAAGACAGCAGCCAATATCTCCTCCTTGTCGTCGGACGACGAATCGTCGAAGTCGCAAAGGAAATTGTGGAAAAAGAACTCATTGGCGGAGTCCATTTTCGTACCTTGGCAAACTGTCGAACAACTTGCAGACGTCGAAGAAGGAGACGGCCAGCGAGGGGAGACGTGGTGCCCAGAGACCAGCTAGTTGCCCTGCCGGCGCCCTTTGAGTGTGACGGCATCCGACGAGTGTGCCGGTCATATGTGGTGGTGGGGCGAGGCGTCTTCTTGGTCGCGGGCGGCTAGGCGTTGGGGGAAGCGGCGGCGGGAACCAGTTTGCTCCCCGGCGGCAAAACGGCAGCGGCGGGCGACTGGGGGCAGGGGCGGCGTTGCTGGGCGGATGTGGAGGCGGCGGCAGCTGGAAGAGTCACCGGCAAAAATGGGCGGGGGCGTCAGTGACGGAAGAGGCGGGGGCAAGGGTTGCTTGTTGGCCGGGGGGTGAGAGGGGAGGCCAATGTGTCACAGACCAGCAGGCCCGGGGACAGGAGTTGGCGAGCGCGCGTGTCCGCGCAGACGCAAATTAGGCTCAAAAATGGGTCGGGAATGGGTCGCCCGCGGATGAAGAACGGACGCGCGTCCGTTTGGGTCGGCGCATTGGGCCACCTTTTCTGTCTGCGCCGACCCAAACGGACGGTCGTGGACGAAATGGATCGCCCCATTGGAGTTTCTCTTATTTATTTATTGCTGGTGAGATTGTTTATCCATGTGCGAATGAAATAAAAAATGTTCTGGGTGCGGGTCAATACCATTTATTTCAAATTCCAAGTGCAGCCCATATAAAATTGTGTTTCAGCCTAGTTATGTTCTCAATATAATCTGCCCAACTATATTTGTTAGTTGATGACACGAGATTCAAAAAGTAAGGGTGATTATCACTCACTTTGTTGGAAATATAGCGTTGGATTGCTTGGACTCGGGCCAGGGCGAAAGCTTTGCTCAGCTTGCTAGCAGCGGCGGCCCTCACGGGTGTCATTTCACTTCTTGAAAGCACTGCCATGGCTTTGATTTGTGCCTCTCTTCGAGCACCGGGAAAAACCCTAATCCCAGTTCTTTGAGTCGAATGGCGGCGGCACGACGGAGTTCACCTCCTTGTAGGCATTATCTTGCTTACTCGCGGGGTCTCCGATGTTGGTGAAGGAAATATGCCCTAGAGGCAATAATAAAGTTATTATTTATTTCCTTATATCATGATAAATGTTTATTATTCATGCTAGAATTGTATTAACCGGAAACATGATACATGTGTGAATACATAGACAAACAAAGTGTCACTAGTATGCATCTACTAGACTAGCTCGTTAATCAAAGATGGTTATGTTTCCTAGCCATAGACATGAGTTGTCATTTGATTAACGGGATCACATCATTAGGAGAATGATGTGATTGACTTGACCCAATCCGTTAGCTTAGCACTTGATCGTTTAGTTTGTTGCTATTGCTTTCTTCATGACTTATACATGTTCCTGTGACTATGAGATTATGCAACTCCCGTTTACCGGAGGAATACTATGTGTGCTACCAAACGTCACAACGTAACTGGGTGATTATAAAGGTGCTCTCCAGGTGTCTCCAAAGGTACTTGTTGGGTTGGCGTATTTCGAGATTAGGATTTGTCACTCTGATTGTCGGAGAGGTATCTCTGGGCCCACTCGGTAATACACATCACTTAAGCCTTGCAAGCATTGCAACTAATGAGTTAGTTGCAGGATGATGTATTACGGAACGAGTAAAGAGACTTGTCGGTAACGAGATTGAACTAGATATTGAGATACCGACGATCGAATCTCGGGAAAGTAACATACTGATGACAAAGGGGACAACGTATGTTGTTATGCGGTTTGACCGATAAAGATCTTCGTAGAATATATAGGAGCCAATATGAGCATCCAGGTTCTGCTATTGGTTATTGACCGGAGACATGTCTTGGTCATGTCTACATAGTTCTCGAACCCGTAGGGTCCGCACGCTTAAAGTTTGATGATGGTTATATTATGAGTTTATGTGTTTTGATGTACCGAACGTAGTTCAGAGTCCTCTCCTCTCCTACTCCAACATGGAAAGGGGGGAGTCCTACTCCCGGTGGGAGTAGGACTCCTCATGGGGCGCGCCAAGGGTGGCCGGCCCCCTCCCCCTCCTCTACTCCTTTATATACGGGGAGGGAGGCACCCCTTAGAGACACAACAATTGATCCCTTGGATCTCTTAGCCGTGTGCGGTGCCCCCCTCCACCATAATCCACCTCGGTCATATCGTAGCGGTGCTTAGGCGAAGCTCTGTGTTGGTAGAAAATCATCATCGTCACCACACCGTCGTGCTGACAGAACTCTCCCTCAAAGCTCGGCTGGATCGGAGTTTGAGGGACGTCATCGAGTTGAACGTGTGCAAAACTCAGAGGTGCCATGCGTTCGGTGCTTGATCGGTCGGATCGTGAAGACGTACGACTACATCAACCGCGTTGTGCTAACGCTTCCGCTTTCGGTCTACGAGGGTACGTGGACAACACTCTCCCCTCTCATTGCTATGCATCACCATGATCTTGCGTGTGTGTCGGAAAAATTTGAAATTACTACATCCCCAACAGTGGCATCCGAGCCTGGTTTTATGCGTAGATGTTATATGCACGATTAGAACACAAGTGAGTTGTGGGCGATACTAGTCATACTGCTTACCAGCATGTCATACTTTGGTTCGGCGGTATTGTTGGATGAAGCGGCCCGGACCGACATTATACGTACGCTTACGCGAGACTGGTTCTACCGACGTGCTTTGCACACAGGTGGCTGGCGGGTGTCAGTTTCTCCAACTTTAGTTGAACCGAGTGTGGCTACGCCCGGTCCTTGAGAAGGTTAAACATCACTAACTCGACGAACTATCGTTGTGGTTTTGATGCGTAGGTAAGAATGGTTCTTGCTCAGCCCGTAGCAGCCACGTAAAACTTGCAACAACAAAGTAGATGACGTCTAACTTGTTTTTGCTGGGCATGTTGTGATGTGATATGGTCAAGACGTGATGATATATAAGTTGTTGTATGAGATGATCATGTTTTGTTGAAGTTATCGGAAACTGCCAAAAGCCTTATGGTTGTCTCTCTATTGCATAAGATGCAAGCGCCAAATAATTGCTTTACTTTATCGCTATGTGATAGCAATAGTTGCAAGAGCAATAGTTGGCGAGACGACCATATGACGACACATTGATATAGATCAAGATGATGGAGATCATGGTGTCATGCCGGTGACGATGGAGATCATGACGATGCTTTGGAGATGGAGACCAAAGGCACAAGATGATGATGATGGCCATATCATGTCACATATTATGATTGCATGTGATGTTTATCTTTTATACATCTTATTTTGCTTAGTTCGGCGGTAGCTTTATAAGATGATCTCTCACTAAATTTCAAGGTATAAGTGTTCTCCTTGAGTATGCACCGTTGCGAAAGTTCTTCGTGCTGAGACACCACGTGATGATCAGGTGTGATAGGCTCTACGTTCAAATACAACGGGTGCAAAACAGTTGCACACACGGAATACTCAGGTTAAACTTGACGAGCCTAGCATATGCATATATGGCCTCGGAACACTGAGACCGAAAGGTCGAGCGTGAATCGTATAGAAGATATGATCAACATAGTGATGTTCACCATTGAAAACTACTCCATCTCACATGATGATCAGACATGGTTTAGTTAATTTGGATCACGTGATCACTTAGATGATTAGAGGGATGTCTATCTAAGTGGGAGTTCTTAAGTAATATGATTAATTGAACTTTAATTTATCATGAACTTAGTCTTGGTAGTATTAGCATATCTATGTTGTAGATCAATAGCTCGCGATGTTGCTCCCCGTTTATTGTGTTCCTAGAGAAAAACTATGTTGAAAAATGTTAGTAGCAATGATGCGGATTGGATCCATGATCTGAGGATTATCCTCATTGCTGCACAGAATAATTATGTCCTTGATGCACCGCTAGGTGACATACCTATTGCAGGAGCAGATGCAGACATTATGAACGTTTGGCTAGCTCAATATGATGACTACTTGATAGTTTAGTGCACCATGCTTAACGGCTTAGAATCGGGGCTTCAAAGAAGTTTTGAACGCCATGGAGCATATAAGATGTTCCAAGAGTTAAAATTGGTATTTAATACTCATGCCCGTGTCGAGAGGTATGAGACCTCTGACAGTACTTTTCCTACAAGATGGAGGAGAATAGCTCAACCAGTGAGCATGTGCTCAAATTGTCTGAGTACTACAATTGCTTGAATCAAGTGGGAGTTAATCTTCCAGATAAGAGAGTAATTGACAAAGTTCTCTAGTCACTATCACCGAGTTACTAGAACTTAGTGATGAACTATAATATGCAAGGGATGACAAAAGTAATTCCCAAGCTCTTTGTGATGCTGAAATCGACGAAGGTAGAAATCAAGAAAAGCATCAAGTTTTGATGGTTGACAAAGACCACTAGTTTCAAGAAAAGGGCAAAGGAAAGAAGGGGATCTTCAAGAAGAACGGCAAGCAAGTTTCTGCTCAAGTGAAGAAGCCCAAGTCTGGACCTAAGCCTGAGACTGAGTGCTTTTACTGCAAAGGGACCGGTCACTAGAAGCGGAACTGCCCCAAGTATTTGGTGGATAAGAAGGATGGCGAGGTGAACAAAGGTATATTGGATATACATATTATTGATGTGTACTTTACTAGTGTTTATAGCAACCCCTCGGTATTTGATACTAGTTCAGTTGCTAAGAGTAGTAACTTGAAACAGGAATTGCAGAATGAACAGAGACTAGTCAAGGGTGAAGTGACAATGTGTGTTGGAAGTAGTTCCAAGAATGATATGATCATCATCGCACACTCCCTATACTTTCGGGATTAGTGTTGAACCTAAATAAATGTTATTTGGTGTTTGCGTTGAGCAAGAATATGATTTGATCATGTTTATTGCAATACAGTTATTCATTTAAGTTAGAGAATAATTGTTACTCTGTTTACATGAATAAAACCTTCTATGGTTATACACCCAATAAAAATGGTTTGTTGGATCTCGATCATAGTGATACACATATTCAAAATATTGAAGCCAAAAATGCAAAGTTAATAATGATAGTGCAACTTATTTGTGGCACTGCTGTTTAGGTCATATTGGTGTAAACCGCATGAAGAAAATCCATGCTGATGGGCTTTTGGAATCACTTGATTAATGAATCAGTAGATGCTTGCGAACCATGCCTCATGGGCAAAGATAACTAAGACTCCATTCTCTGGAACAATGGAGCGAGCAACTGACTTATTGGATATAATACATCCTGATGTATGAGGTACG